>NC_060286.1:24600060-24900060 GCF_021613505.1 Equus quagga
TGTGTTGGTGGGAATGCAAACTGGTGCAGCCACTATGGAAAACAGTATGGAGATTCCTCAAAAAGTTAAGAATAGAAATACCTTATGACCCAGCCATCCCACTACTGGGTATCTATCCTAAGAACCTGAAATCAGCAATTCCAAAAGTCCCATGCATCCCTATGTTCATCGCAGCATTATTCACAATAGCCAAGTCATGGAACCAACCTAAGCGCCCAGCAACTGATGATTGGATAAAGAAGATATGGTAAATGTATACAATGGAATACTACTCAGCCATAAAAAGGACAAAGTCGTCCCATTCACAACAACATGGATAGACCTTGAGGGTATTATGTTGAGTGAAATAAGCCAGACAGAGAAAGATGAACTCTATATGACTCCACTCATAGGTGGTAGTTAACATATGGACAAAGAGAACTGATCGGTGGTTACCAGGGGAAAGGGAGGTGGGGGGAGGGCACTAGGGGTGAAGTGGTATACCTACAACATGACTGATAATGATGTACAACTGTAATTTCACAAGGTTGTTAACTATCATAACCTTAATTAAAAAAAAATAGGCCCTTCATAAAAGAAGCTATATAAATGGCCATGAAGCACACGAAAAGGTGCTCAACATCATTAGACACCAGGGAAGTGTAATTAAGCTACGTTGAGATACTACACACCCACTAGGATGCTAAAATTAGAAAGCATGATTAATACCAAGTGTTACAGCATGGAGAACAGCTGGAACTCTCATATATTGTTGGTAAGAGTATAAAATGGTAAAATCTCTTTGAAAAATGGCTTGGCAGCCTCTAATAAATTTAAACATTCACCTACCTTATGACGCAGCAATTATACTCCTATGCTTGTGTGTAAGAGAAATGAAAAATACGTCCACAAATAGACTTGGTCAAGAATGTTCATAACAGCTTTATTCATAATAGTAAAAAACTGGAAATACTCCAAACATCCATCAGTAGAAGAATGGATAAGAAAATTGTATCATATTCATATAACAGAATACTACTATAGCATAGGCATAAGTGAAATATTTAGACATGCAGCAACATGATGAATCTTAAAACCATTACCTGAATCTCAAAAGTTACTATCACACCATCGTTCACCCTGGTTTCCTTCATTCATTTAATCTCATACCAACCCTATAAAGTAGATACTATTATCCCTCAGTTTTAATAATGAAAAGATTCACAGAGGAAAAATAATATCCAAGTTATATTTATTCATTCATTAATTCATTATTTACTGAGCATATACTATTTGCCGACAGGCAATGTACGACGTGCTGAGGATATAATGTTAGCAAAACTAGGCCCAAGATTCCATTATGTTAAGCGAAATAAGTCAGTCAGAGAAAGACGAACTCTATATGACTCCACTCATAGGTGGAAATTAGTATATTGAGAAGGAGATCTGATCGGTGGTTACCAGGGAAAAGGGGGGGTGGGGGGAGGGTACGGAGGGGGAAGTGGTGTACCCACAACATGACTAACAAAAATGTACAACTGAAATTTCACAAGCTTGTAATCCATCATAACATTAATAAAAAAAAAAAAAAAAAAAAAACTAGGCCCAAGATTTAAACCCAGTCCTGCCACTACACAACACTGCCAAGTACTATGACAGGTCTAATGTAAAGAAATGAGCAAGGGGGCCGGCCTGGCGGCCGTGGTTAGTTTGCATGCTGCACTTCAGCAGCCCAGGGTTCACAGGCCCGGATCCCAGGTGCAGACCTACAAACCATTCATCAAGCCATGCTGTGGCAGTGTCCCACATACAAAAAACAGAGGAACATTGGCATAGATGTTAGCTCAGTGACAATCTTCCTCACCAGAAAAAAAAAACACAAAAAAATGAGTAAAACACCGTCACTGCCTTTAAGAAGTTCAGAGTCTAGCAAAAGAAAGGTAGATGAACAACCAACTACAGTGCAGTAAAAGTAATTACAATACAATACCAAGTACTCTTACTGGCATATACAGAGTGCTGAGTGAACCCAAAAAGGGAAATGACTGATATAATTCTGCCTGAGTTGATGGAAGCCAAACTGGCAAAGGGTAATATAACAGCAGTTGGTAATATAACAGCAGACAGAGCATCTTCAGGCACTGAGGAAGAGTGGAAAGCATTCAAGATTCGGAACTAAATACACATGGCTGAGATGCCAGCTCAGTATTCACATTTGTGAAATGTAATTCTCCAACAACTTGAAGAGTTGTGAGAACTGGAAGTAATATCTGTAAAGATCTAAGCACATGCAGAAGAAACTCAAGTTATAGTAGCTTTTAGTTTTTGAACGAAAACTGGTATTAGTCATATTGCCAGCATATATCTCCTATTGTAAATTTGTCAATATCCAGAAAGGGTCACCCCTTAAAACCAGAATATGACTAATTTTCTGAGGCTGGGAAGCTTAAAACTACATCCTAAATCCACGGTGATTTGCTGGCTTTTGACCTGCCTCCTCACTTGAACAGGACTTGAGCCCCAAGATACACCATGAGACTGTGGATTAAGTGGAGTTGGCTATCTCAGTTTGAGCAGTCAATACAAGGTTAGGGGCCAGAACCCCAAAACATTCAGACTAGTGGGAGTAAGAGCCCCTCTGTACTGTGCCTCTTGGTACAGGATCACTCCGAACGTGCACCTTATGAGCTGCCTCCTCTGTGTCCAGCTCACAGCAATGCTCACTTTAATCAGATACCCCTATCAGTCTACAAATTTCTAGAACAGAGGCTAGCAATAAGTATTAATCTGAGAGAGACAGTTCAGTAAGGTACCACCAAGATGGCAGAACTTTCTCAACATGCAGAGGCTCTTCCTGTGGAGCCTGCATCTGAGATTTTAATATAGATAAGGAAATAGGCTCAGGACTCCTTCTGGTGGCACAGGTTAGTGCTGCTGAATATTGAGGCATTTACAAAACAAGAGCTCAGAAGTTGTTTGCAAGGCTGACTGGCTCTTTATTGACATTTCCAGTCAAACTAGAATAATTACAAGAGGAGTCACCAGGGGGCCAACCTCTCCTGACCACATGGGTTTGTATGTGCACAGTTGACTGAAGAACTGATGCAGGAGGGTGTTTATATTATTTAATCATCAGGGCAAACAGTGCAAGCAGCTCTACAAGGAGCATGGCACATGGAGAGGGAGCAGGCTTGCACTGTGCCACAGATAGGCTGTGGGTGACGTTGGGCAAGTTATTTAAGCTCCGTAAGCCTCAGGTCCCTCACCTATAAAATGGGATAATGATGCCTTGCAGGAGGTTGTGAGAGCTACAGACAATACATAGGCAAGTGCCTGGCATAGTGCCTTGCATGTAACAGACACCTAATAAATGGTCATTCCCATTATTATAATTAATGTAAAGTACAGTCATCTATAGTTTGGGGAGAGCCAAGGAGAAGATATATGGCATGAGTTGATTGCTTTTATTGGATAGAGGCCATGTTAAACAGCTTTTAGCCTGCTTACATGGAGTGGAGTTCAGTGAAGGGTGTGTGTGTGCGACAGAGAGAGAGAGAATTAGAATAAGAATCCATGCTAGCTGAGTGGAGGAGATCAGAAGAAAGAAAGAGGGGAAGGAACGAAAAAGAGTAGCTTTCAGAAGAAAGAAGTATAGCTTGTCACTAGACTAAGTTATCTGAAGGCAAGGCCTATGTTTTACTTTATTTCACTCTTTACCCTGTTTTTAGTCATTACCACATGCTCCATCAGTTTAACATAACGCTTGGCATCCGGCAGGCACTCAGTAAACACGTACTGCATGCACACTTGGAGCAGGCACTGAACTCTCACTTGCAGGTGTGGCTGTGACTAAACAGGAAAAGGAAACCAGCAGTAGTGGTGTGGGACAATTGTCAAGCAGTGGCTCTGATAAGCAGAAGTGCCCTTTGTCCTAGCGGTTGAGTCATTGCACCATCACACTGACACACTGTGACAGGTTTCATTCACAACACCAATAATGACACGAGGTCATTCCTCCAACAAAGCAATAAACCCCACATAGAGGCTCCAAATCTTTACCTGAGAAAGATGGAGCCCAGTTTGTCACCCTCTACCCTAGTGAGCAGATCAAGTGTACAAAATATTTTGTGTCCCACCTTGGACTAGGTGTTCTACATACACTGCTTTCATTAAGCCTCATGATGACCCTTTGGGAGGTATTGCTCATAGTTTATAGGTGAAGAAAATAAAATTCAAAGAGGTGAAGTAATTTGCCTGAGGTCAATTATCAACCAGGTTTCAAAACCAATGCCCTTTTCATCTACTTGAAGTATAACACACATACAGAAAGGTACACATATCATAAGGGTATAGCTATAAATTTTCACAAACTGAGCACATCCGTGTAACCAGCATGCAGATCAAGAAACAAGACCCCTTGTACTCCTATCTCATTAATTCCCCCTCCACAAGTAGCAACTATTCTGACTTCTCACAACTTTACGAGTTTCACCCAGAACACCCTAAACTACCGTACTCTCTCCTCCTACTGAATTCTTAGGTTTTTCATATCCGTATTACCCATTTGGAATTTCTAAAGACTCTAGAAAGACAAGATCTTTGTCTTTCTAATTATGATTACAAGCTTCTTGAGGCCAGGGTTTTGTACTTCTTTACATTCCCTTAGCCCATCTAGTATGGAGTAATGACTCCACAATATATGTACCTAACAGTTATCTTCTGCTTTCTGTGTATCTGACATTGTTTTAAGCATTTTACCTGGATTATCTTTATTAATCCTTCCAACAGTGCAATGAGGTAGGTACCGCTATTATTTCTCTCTTACAGATGACAAAAGTGAGGCACAAAGAAGTTAAGTAACTTGCCCAGGGTCAGACAGTTAGGGAAGGATGGAGTCAGAATTCGAATTCAGCATTGTTACTCCAGGGCATGCATGGATTGGAGGCCTTTCATTATTCTATTCTCTTTTCATCAACTTTTTATTAAAGTATAAAACACATGTATAAAAAAAGCTATCAATCACATGTTTAAAGTTCAATGAGTTTTCACAAAGTGAAGACACCTAGGTTAACTCGCACCCAGATCAAGAGACAGATCATGGCTAGCACCCCAGAAGACCCCCTTCATGCCTGTCCTAGTCACTAACAGCTCCCTGCTCCCCCCAGGGTATCTGCCATCCTGCCTCCTAACACCATACATTAGTTTACTTGTTTCTGAACTTTATATAAATGAAATCATACAGTATGTCCTCTTATATTCATGAGATTCATTCATTTTGTTGCATGTGGTATGTTAACTTCATTTCTGTATTGTATTCAGTTGTGTGAATGTAACGTGATCTTTCCACTCTAGTGTTGATGGACAGTTGATAGATTCCAGATTTGGGTAACAACAGCTAGTGCTTCTGTGAACATTCTTATACGTGCCTTTTGGTACACACATGCATGCGTTTTTCTTGGGTACATACCCAGGAGTGGAATTGTTCTGTCCTTGGGTATGCAAAGCGATTGTACCAATTAACACTTCCATCTACAGTGTTTGAGAGTTCTGGTTGCTCTATATCCTTGTCAACACTTCATATTACCTGTCATTTTCATCTTAGCTATGATGGTAGATGTGGAGTGGTGTCTATCGTGGCTTTAATTGGGCTTTCACTGATGACTAATGAAGTTGTACACCTTTTCATATGTTTATTGGTTATTTAGCTATTCTCTTTTGTGAAGTATCTTTTCAAGCCTTTTGCCCATTGGATGGTCCGGTGTTTTGCAGAAATGGATTTGTAGAAGTTCTTTATATATTCTGGATGTGAATTCTTTGTCAGATGCATTTACTGCAAATATCTCCTCTTACGATGTGGCTTTAACTCTCTTAATAGTAGCTATTGATTAACAGAGAGCGTTAATTTTGATGTAATCTAATTTATCAGTTTTTTTCTTTAATAGTTAGTACTTTTTGGGTCTTGTTTAAGATGCATTTTTTAGGGACTGCCTCATTAGAGATTGACTGGTGGGACAGTTAGTCAAGGTTCCTTGCCTTCCTGTAGCCACATGAGCTAATAAGCTGAGCAAAGGCTCTTTCCCTGGAATTTGACTCTTAAGGAAAATGAAACTGAAATGAAAGACGGTTGTCATTCATTCGTCATGATGGTAGCACTGGAAGAAACCATTTGGAAGTCCTTGCCAGAGATCCAAATGCTGTTCTAGCTCCTGTCCTTTCTGAATCTGGCTTTTCAGCTTGATTTCGCAGCTTTCTATTCAATTCTGTGAGCCACCTCCACCCCCATATCCTTCCAATAAACTCTCTTTTTAAATTTCTAATTAACTAGAGTCTATTTCTGTTGCTTGCATCAAAGAATCCTACTGATTCCTTCATTCACTCTCTCTACATTGACATTGTCTTTCTACTTTTATACATGGCACTAAACATAAAAGTACAGCTTGATCAGTCACACTGTGCAAACAAGAAATTTCATCTTCTTGAAACTCAGTCCTCATCCTTTCATGATTGCAGTATGATTTTTTAAAACTATGAGCTTTCTGACATCCTAGAGCTGGCTCTGGCTTGACATTCACCACGTTAGGAGAAACAATGGCATTTTCAACTCTTTGGCTCTTAGGGAAATGAAGAAGGGGAAATCTAGTTAAAACTGGACATTCTCCAATAAACCAGACAGTAAAAAGGTACAAAAAGGCATTAACCCCTTAACCAATTGTTAAGCAAAGACAGCTCTGCAGCTGTGCTTAAGAATGATAATTACTATCTTTTTTAGCTAGAGGCTATAATAATGAGCACTGATAATTTAAATGGAAGAACAAACAATACTTTGCGTGGAATATTATTTAAATAAGGAGTACTTCTAAAAATCAAATTTATCCTGAATAGCCAGGATTGGGGGAGGGGTGACAATCTACAGAAACACTGTTATAACTAGAAGAGTGTTTGGGAAATCATCTCAACAATCGCCCTCTCAGACCCTTCACATTTCACAAAATATGAGCACAGGCCAACATTAACAAGAGAGATTTTAAAAAAACAAACAGAAATTATACCTCCAAATAAGTCTAAGCTGGCAAGCCATACACACAGAGCATTGATGCAATTATAACATCAGGCATTTCTGGATTATATCTTTTGGAAGTGTTTTCAGAACTTGTGACATTTTCTTCAGCATGACCTAAGTGGCGGCAAATTTTTATTCCTTAAGGTCTACTGGGTTTGATTTCTCAAAACAGTCAAAACTCACTTGGAGTCAGGTGGTAAATAAATTTCTATAAGTTGTCTTCCTTTTTTTTAAAAAAAAAGGACAATACAACATGGCAGTTAAGAGCATGGACTTTAGAGTCAGAGAAATCTGGATTCTAAATGACATTTGCTGGTGTGTGATCTTGAACACAAGACAGCCTACTTGAGTTTCAATTTCCTCATACGTAAGAGTGGGCTAATATTCTATAGGACAGGTGTGGTTGATAAATGAGATAATGTATCCGAAGCTATTATAGCTTTAGCTTTTATTATTATGACTAAAGAAGGAGAATGGCTTTGTCTGTTGAATGTAAATCAGTTCTGAAAGGACTTCCCAAACAGAAGTTCACAATTTTTAGGCAGCGCCATTAATGAGTGTCAAGGCTTGCCCTGTCTCTGGATTTATGCAATCCAGCTCAGACTCAGAAAGTATTTCAAAAGGACTCTAAGCAGACAACACACAATCACAGAATCCAAGGACTGTAGATGGGGCATTTATTCACAGGTGTGGCTCTTGGTGTTGGACAAAGCCTAGTCACTCATGCTCTACTTCTGAATCCATCTCCAACAACTCGTGGGAGGTGTACGGCGCCATGAAGACAGGGCAGCTTTTGGTGAAGGGAAAAATGAAAGAACTGATGAGAAATTCTCGAGGGAAACCAGGTTCACCCAGAGGACATGATTTACTCATAGACAAATACACTGAGGGCCTGTGGGAGGATCAGGGACAGAAAAGTTGCTTTAAGGGCTATGTTTTCAAAATTCAGAAGGGCTGGTTTCTGGGGTGGTGCTAGGCAGGGAACACAGGCTGGTTGCTCAATAGAAGAGCTTTATTTGGTTCAGCAACTGGATTAACCACCTTTTCTTAGTTTTTGCCAAAAACCTTGCTCTGTCCTGCTTCTGTGGGAACAGAAATATGTCGTCAAATACCAAAAAAATCTGGTTACCTTGACCTCTGACCCTGAACCTCAGCATCCTTATCAATAAAATGAAACAAATCACACCTACCTTACAGGACCATGCAAATTAAATGAGATCTCATGAAAAGCATTCATTACATTGTCGGCTACATAGCAGTTGCTTGATGAAGAACAGTTATTATTATTGGCTTTAAACAAAGAAGGAGATGCCAAATATTGGATCTGAACTATTAAGAAGATAGTCTATAGACTGAGAGAAAAATTTAGTCTAGTCTGGATAATAACACAATTTGCTGAATCTTGGTTTGAACAATTGCTATTATATCTTGAATGTACATTTTCTCCAAGTACTTTATACCTTCTTGTTTATCTACATATACCCTATAATTTTACTTAGTTAAAAGAATAAAAAATCACTTAATCAATTACCCTTGAGAAAATCTATTCATAAATATCCAGGTCTTGTGTTCTCCAGATATGACCTTTCCTTGGAGTTGCAGAGCTAGAGGATGAGGTTCCATGATGAAATAGTCTTTCAATTAATCCCCTGGACCATGTATGGAGCTCAGGAATCTGAATCTGTTTTGATCATGGCTGTGTATCTAAGGGCACAGAGTTTGTGGAGGAGTTATCCTTCAGAGGGAAAAAACAGGAACTGTTCATTCTGTCATCATCACCTCTTTCACATAATAGACAAATGTGTATTTCCTATGCAGAGTCAAGGATAATGCGCCAAAGACAGGAAGAGACTGGGTCAAAGGTGTCGTTATCTTGTTTGGGAATCCTCCACACAGATGACTTCCCTGACATTTCAAAACAATGGTTCTCAAATCGTTGTATGTCCATGGTCACTTTGGAAGAGCAATAAACCAAGAGATCACATATGGAAGAGCCTGAATTAGGGCTGGAAGACCTGTCCTTCTGCCACTCAGAGAATCCATTTGATACCTTTAGGCCTCAGTTTCTACATCTGTAAAATGAGGGGTTGAATTAGATGATTCCGAATTCGTCCAGTCTTTAAAACCCTATTCACATCTATTCTTCTACTTTTTTATTGTAAAAGACGACAATGTAAGCTACTGCACTTTCACCAGAATGAACTAAGAATATGATATTGCTTTGATGAAACACAAAGAAATGATAAAACATGAATTCATGTTAAAGATAAAAATATATATATTGTCATCCTGTAGTCATTACCAGAGAGCTGCATGCTCATCACGTAGATGTGCCTGCTTATCACATGCTCTTTCTCTCTCACCATCTATGGTAATAATAGAACAATTATCTGTGAACCCTCAAACTGGGTCATTTAATTCCAACTTTATGAACTGTCAAGACTAACAAGAGCTGCAGACAGATAGGGCACCTCCTCCCCACTCACTGTGGTCAACATGTGAGCAGTGGGCAGCACCAGCAGTAGGCAGTGAAGTTTAAGTTGTACTGGACTGAGAAGTTGAATTGGTCTCCAAATAGCTGAGTATCCAGATATTGTTCATGAGCTAATCATGCCTAACATTTATTGAGTACTTACTATATGCCAGGCCTTTAAGCCATGTGCTTTATATACATTATGTCATTTAATGTTTGATTATCACCCCTATTTTGGGGGTCAGGAAACTAGGGTTACAGAAGCTCAGGATCCTGGCCATGCTCTTCAGCCAAATTGTACTGACAGCTCTTTCACGACAGAGATGGACAGGAAATCTCCTATTTCCTTTCCCCTGTGCCTTCCTTCCAGGTCTGTGATTCACATCTCTTCCTCTCAAGTCTGAAAGTCCCGGGAGATTGGATGGCTCAGAAAGTTGGATACTTGACCTGCTCTTTGACTTTTTTTTTAATTGAGGTGACTTTGGTTTATAACATTACATAAATTTCAGGTGTACATCATTGTAGTTCAATTTCTGTGTAGACTACATCATGTTCATCACCCAAAGACTAATTACCATCCATCACTGCACACATGTGCCCTATCACCCCTTTCACCCCGTCTCCCTCCATCCTTCCCCTCTGGTAACCACCAGTCTAGTCTCTGTAGCTATGTGTTTGTTTGTTGTGGTTGTTTTTACCTTCCACTTATGAGAGAAATCATATAGTATATGACTTTCTGCACCTGACTTACTTCACTTAGTATAATATCCTCAAGGCCCTTCCATGTTGTCGCAAATGGCAAGATTACGTCTTTTTTACAGTTGAGTAGTATTCCATTGTATATACATGCCACATCTTCTTTATCCATTTGTCCTCTGATGGGCACTTAGGTTGTTTCCAAGTCTTGGCTACTGTGAACAAAGCAGCAATGAACATAGGGGTGCATGTATCTTTATGCATTTGTGTTTTCACATTAAGGATGTGGAGAAAAGGGAACTCTCACATACTGCTGGTGGGAATGTAAACTAGTGCAGCCGCTATGGAAAAAAGTATGGAGATTCCTCAAAAGATTAAGAATAGAACTACCATATGATCCAGCTATTCCACTTCTGGGTATTTATCCAGAGATTTTTGACTCTTTAAAAGTGTCTTCTTCTAAGCGCCAAATGGTTCAACAACTACCTCTGTCTTCCATGATCAGATCAACTGGTACCACTGATATCTCTAGAGCACTTGTGCTGTATTAGGCATCAGCTCACGTGGTTGGTGTGAGCGAGGATTTGAGCTGAACAGCAAGTGCATGTAAAGGACTGGAGAACAGAGGAATGTGAGCCTGGAACTTAAATGATCACTTCCTGAAAAGCAGAATGAAATTTGTATTCCTTTTTGCATTGCAACGAGTTTTGTATCTGGTCATCAACAGGTAACGAAATAGGATGGTATACTGGAAAGAGCAATGGAATAGAAGTGAGTAGAAGAATATGGCAATAGGTCACCACCACCCCAACTCTTGCCCAACAATCTCTGCTCTGCTCTCCCCTCCCTACTCAGAAACAGACCCTGATACTGAGAAGCACCAAATGTCAAGGGGTGTTTCTAACAGGAGGGGCAAAGGAAAAAAGAAAAGGTGGAAATATTTCTTTATTGGATTAAAAACAATAACAATTTTTAAATTCATACTCTGTGCCAGGCCCTGCAAAAAACTTTTCTTAGACGATTTTATTTGCTTCTCACAAAAACCCTACGAGAGAGCTATAATTAACTCTATATAATATAAAGATGAAGAAAATGAGGCAGAAGAGGTTAAATAACATGCCCAGATTGTGCAGTTAGGAAATAGAAGAGCTGAGATTTAAGAGAGGCTTTGCCACTAAAAACAAAGGGATTTGCTTTGTAAAGAATTTTGTTACAGTGTTATTTATTCCTGACAGGTCTAGAAAGAGGCCAAGCCCTAGGAAACCAAGAGACGGCTGACAGCTGGCCTTCTCTGGACCTAACTAGCCAGGGGACATCAAGTAGGAAAGCACCATATTCCCACATATTATCTTTGTTGTGTATATTTTTGTAAATGAAGGAGTAGCCAATTAATATTGCCCAGTGAGGCATAAGAGCTTTATGGTTTGGCTACGTGTCAACCCAACAGTTATTTCCTAGTCTTTGGCCAACATGGCATACCACACTGTCTCAGCCTAAGTAAGCAAACAAGCAGAATGGACATACGTGTGTGTGTGAGTGTGTGTGTCTAGCATTTGTGCAGTGTAGGCACAAAGCCTATAGGCACACCTTGCATTCTTGGCTAAAATTCTTTCCTCCCCATAAAGAAGAGAGATTATGTGATTGTGTTAGCCATTCTTCTCTTCCTGAAATGGCTTTGCGAGGGATACCGTCTGGCTGGGGTTTAAGCTCCTAGCTGGACCAAGCACAAAGGCAGGGTACTGACACCCTCTGTGCCTGTGGGTATTGGTGAGAAAGGGAAGCAGGGACAACTATGCAGGGAAAGGCCGTCCTTTGCCATTAAAGCTGAACCTCTCTAGGGAGAAGAGTCAGAAGAGAAACTTTATATATCTCACCTACCCATACTCTGTATCTATACCGGTTCTCAAGATAAATTCAGAGCTTTGGCTTTCTGAAGCTAGAGATTTCATGCTTTCTACTGAAACTTAATTTAATTAGTAAAACTCCCCTAAGTCACTTCTCCTACAAACTGCAAACTCAGTGAGCCCAAAAGGAGTTCTATCTTCTAATTCAATCAACTTCCCCCCACGCCTCTGTACCTGGCTCATGAACATCCATCACACCTCCAACCTAAGGAATTCTTGCTCTTTCCTCCTGGCGGCATCTAGACTAGGCTTGCTGTTTAAAATCAAATTGCCCCTCACTGTTTAAATGTGTACTGGCTGGCTCTGGTTTCATGATGCATTTGCCTGTATTCATCGTAACTGTCCTGGTTTACAGGAACCTGCCAATCCTTTTGAAAACAGTAACTTTCTGGTGTTTAAAGCAAAGAGATTTCTGGAGTGCAGTCTACTTTTTGTGTGTTTATAATCACCTTTAGTAGCAAACTCTTTGTGCCATTACTCAACACTTCAGGTAAGAATTCTATTTAAGAAACATGTCTTTGCTTGTAAAGCCTGGCAGTCAAAAAAGGACACTTACAGGCAAATTAATTAAAAAGACATAGGCCCATGTTTTCACTGTCTTTCTTGTTGTCTCTGTCTCCCCCCACTCCTTCTCATCTCTTTCTCCCTCCCTCTCTCTTTCTCTTTTCTTCCTTCTTTTTTGTCCACCACTTCCATTCTATATACTATCTCCCACAATCTCCTTCCAGGACCTTGCTTCATTTCATGGATTCTGTCTCAAAAGACTAAACAGTCCAATCAAGGAAAGTTTAAACCTATCTAATGATCAGATCAATGACAAAAACCCAAAACAAAACAACAAAACAAAAAATTGTTTTGCTTCAATTGCTTGCAACATGTTGGGTGTAGGGTGGGATGGTAGAGAAGAGAAATTGGCAATGTCAATCTGAAGATCCTCGGGGCAGAGACTGTGATATAATTATCTTTGCACTCTCCATAAAGCCGAACGCAGCACCATCAGTCATTCAACAAATGTTTACTGAGTGGCTCCTACATGTAGAATCAATGGTAAACAAAACAGATTGGGTACTTTCTCACAGAGTCCTCAGTGTCATGACGAGAGAGAAAACTGATCCAAAAAAGCCCCCAAGAAATAGATAAGTACAAACTGTGATAAGTGTAATGAAGAAAAAGAACACACTTATTAGCCAACATATGCCCAGGAGTCCTGATCCAGCCTGGGGGTCAGGGTAGGCTTCCCTGAGGAGGCAACATGGCAGCAGAGATCTGAAGAATGAGTAGGAGTTAACAGAGTTGCACATCATAAGAAGTTCAACAAAGCAAAGGCTTTTCTACTTTTAAAACAACTGGAGTACCACTTTTTGTGTGTGTGGGAGAGATGTGAAAGAAATCCTAGAAATGTCATCCAAATCTTTCATTTTACATATAAAGGAATTAAAATCCCGTATGAGCTGCCCAAGGCCACTCCAGTAGGACTAGACCCCCGGGCTCCTGGCTCCTAGCCCAGAGCCCTTTGGACCACACGGCAACAGAACGGCAGTTTCAGTGGCCACAACAGACTTAAAGGCAGTGATGATGGGCCTCTGAGACATAAAGACCAGGGGCTTATCCCATATTCAAATAGAATGCTGTGGGTCGGGGATAAAAGGTTTTTAAAATTGAACTTTTAATAAAAGAATTCAGTGCTGCTTCTGAAGAATGGCTCGATATGTTCAAGTACTTTTGACCAAAATGTATTTGTAAACCAGGAACAAAGAGTGAGCCAAGCTGATTTCCCCGCCTGCATACAAAGTGAAAACAAGATGTCAAAGTGACAACAGTACTTTAGCAATGTGATAAATCAACCCAAAGTGATATTTAAGGTCTACTGATTTCATCCAGGAGCCCAGCAAGAACTCCAAGACCCCTGAGCTCTGATCATCACCAAACCTGAGATGACACAAGAAGCAGCCTTGAGTACCAGGCTGGGCATTTTTTAAAAGCCTGTGAAGCCTTCTGGGAAGTTAATACCGCCTAAGCAACTTTCCCCAGCATTTTTCCCATTTTCTTCCCTCTCTTTACGACACTGCTACACCAAGTAAAAACTAACACCTCCTTTTCTCATTCTCAGTTAGCTTGTCCTTCCTTCTCAGTAAACAACGCAACTACAGTGGTGATTAGAAGAACCAGGAAATGCAGAGGGAAAAACCTACACTCTGGTCCATTCTGGCATACGGGCAATAATCCAAGGGCTTAATTATCACTATTTATTAAGCAATGATAGTAAGAGAAGGTTTTCCAAATGTTGCCAGGGGGTGTCTCTCAGAAGAGAGGCCTCATTAAGAAGGGAGAAAAAGATGCTATTGACTACAGATTAAACTTCAATTCCTTCCCCACCCCATACCTCTTCAGGGGACAAAAGATTGGAAATGTCCCTCCAATCAAAACAAGATCTTTCTCTGCCTTTTCATGATTCTTAGCCCTTGCTTTGTGTTGGCCTCTTTGTCTTTGCAAAGAAGCTGCTTCATTGAAACATCATAGAAAAAAACAGTTGTGCCCCCAGACAACGAAGTCGCTTGCACACAGGCATTTCCAACGTAGGCAGGCAGGCAGGCAGGCGACAATGCTGGCAGAATTCTCAACCTGTTGCTATAGTAGCAGAAAGAATGTGATTCAAGCAGCTCTGCTCTGATCCATATCCAAATCCCTCTAGCTTCCAAAGAGAACATTAACCCTTCACTGCCCTTTCTTAGGGGCAGAAACACCTGGGAAGAAGCCTACATTCTTCTTAGGAGCTGGACGTCATAGTCTTAGCATTCAATCACTCATTCATTCATCCAATAGCTATTTATTTAGATTCCATTATGCTGGCTCCTAGGTTTTCAGTGGTAAACAATGCAGACATGGCCCTTGGCATTGAGCAAGAGGAGGGGCAGGATATTAAGTCAATGCTCAAATAACAATGTACTATGCAGCATCAGTGTTACATGGGAGACACATGTGGTTTTCAGCAAAGCCATCACCAGAATGGAGACCACCTATCCAAGATAACCAGCTCATACATGAATTGTGGCAGACTCTATATATTCGGCACCACTGTAATTATATGTTCACATGTGTTAATTTGACAAAAATACCACTAGAAATGCCTGCTCCAATCATATCATGCCTCCTACAAAGCATTAGTTTAAATGAGTTGTTTAATCAAATCACTTTTCCACATAAAATACAAACAGCTTGTTAGAGAACGATTGCAGGCAATTGCTGAACAGTCACCAAGCAACAGAAATGGCAGGTGAGAGCTCAGAAAATATGCAAAAGAAGCACAGTTACGAGGACCCTGGGAAGATTGCTAAACAATCTCTACTCCGATGTATTTCTCTGGTCAAGATGGTAACGAAGGAAATACAATTTAGAAATGACCTACAATCCAGCTTACTTTCCCTAACATTGTGGTGTGGAAATCTCATATTACTGAACACCTTCCTGCTAGACTTCCTTGTTTCCCATGGAGCATAAATACCAGGAGGGTGGGGTTTCTCAGGAGGATAAACTCAGTAGGTAATGATATCCTCATAGGCTTTTTGTGAAACAAGGCAGCATCGATCAGCTTGCCAAGCAAAAGCTAAAAAACTAAGAGGACAGGTTGCCAATCTCATTTGGCCAGTAGATGTGGTCTCAGGGAAGTTACATAATCCTTTGTACCTCAGTTTCCTCAGAGGTAAATTTGATACGCCATGCAGATTCAAAAGCACAGAATGATCTATAGCAATGCCTATAAATCAGTGGCCTGGAATCAAGTACTCCATTATTTTTCTATGTAACACTCTAAAACACGGTTTCTGTCCCAGAAAATATTTGAGAACCTCAATCCTATTTTATCTTTTTTTTTTTTTTTGAGGAAGATTAGCCCTGAGCTAACTACTGCCAATCCTCTTTTTGCTGAGGAGGACTGGCCCTGAGCGAACATCCATGCCCATCTTCCTTTACTTTATATGTGGGATGCCTACCACAGCATGGTTTTTGCCAAGCGGTGCCATGGCCACACCTGGGATCTGAACCGGCGAACTCCGGGCTGCCGAGAAGCGGAACGTGTGCACTTAACCGCTGCGCCACTGGGCCAACCCCTCAATCCTATTTTAGAACACTGGTTTCCTATCTCAACCAGAGGCACAGGCTACAAGCCTTTCACCAAACAAATCAAGGGAAGACGGGCCATCAGGGAGGAATGTCCACTCAAATCTCCTTTAACCTCTGCAGTGTTGGGCCAGGGTTTGCGTAAAGGTCTCAAATGTTCAGAATAGATGGAAACTGGTTTCTTTTTGCCTAAGAAAGAAGTGATGTTAGTAAAGGGATGTTATATGATCTAAAGTAATGACTCCACTCCAATTAATGCCCATCCTGGAAGTGGACAGTGGACAACCAAGCCCAGTGACCCAGACCCTTCACATTTTGCAGGATGGTGTGAGAATAGAAATGGAGGCATTCTGTTGGGATTCCAGTGATGTCTCTGTACCTATCAAGTTTGAGGTACTTGCAAGAATTCTTTTCCCTTTAAAATTCCATTGTATAGATCATAGCAAAGAGTCCGATGCTTACTTCCACGTTACAAAGAATAGGTTACTTCCAGAAGATGGACACTTTCTGCCTCTTGGTTACTCTGGGCTCCAGCCATGGTGTCACCAGCTTTTCTAAGCAGGACAAAGTGCAATTTCGTGCCATGCCCTTCCCCCCTACAGAAGCTTACAATAATGGCCCTATTTCTTCACCCCTCTCAGAATCCATGCCCTTTGCCACATGACTTTGCAGTTTCTCCCTGCAAATATCTACTTCCCTGCCCTTTGACAATGGACTTGGCCTTGTGACTTGCTTTGACCAACAAGATGTTAACAGGTTAATGGCATAAGCAGAAGCTTGAAATGAGCTTGCTTGTCTCTCTGCCATGGCCATGAGAAGAACATGCTCAAGCTAACAGCAGGTCCTAGGAGGAGAGTGAGGGACATATGGAGTAAAGCCATCCCCAACTGAGCCCAGCCAAGAACAGCTGATTCTCCCCACCCCAACCTGCAGACATAGGGGTTACTAAAAGCATATTGTTGTATGCCACTGAGATTTTGTGGTTGTTTGTAACACAGCATTATTGCAGCAACAACTAACTGATATACCCACCATAGTAAAAATTCACCTGTAGTTTAAGCGTTAAAACACTGTGTTTTGTTTTCTTCATACGAAACAAGTAATGGATCACTGAGGTTTTTTCCCTATTAGACTATAAAGTCTTCAAAGCAGGGTCCTAACACAGCCTCAATGCCCAAGATTTACTCATAGAGTCCATACCATGTTCTAAATCCCAGGGAATACAATGGTAAACAATACACAATTCCAGCCATCAATCTGCACCTGTGAATTTTTTCCCACCTAGGATCAAGTCAGTAATGTACTTTTGCCCAAAGGTGATTATAAAGTTTACTTACACAGCCGGAAGTACCAAGTCAGTAATGAACTCTGAACCACCTGAGTGTTATTTGCCTAAGTACAGATGATCTGCAATCACTGCATCTTTCAGTAACGGAATGGACTGACAAGACCATTGGATTATTGGTTTTAAATCCCAGCCAATCACCAGAGCTTTCTAAATTACAGATTCCTAGACCCCATCTATAGACATTTAGTTGACTACTTTGGTACAAGGCCCAGGCATCTAACACAGATGCAACACGTTAAAAAGGTCTCAAAGTAATGCTGATCATCACAAGAACTGGGGAACCCCGTCCCATCTCACACAACCCCTCATCCAATGACTGAATCTCTTACACTGAGTTCCACTAAGCATTTGTGATGACATTAATAGACCCAAAAGTGAACACAGAGGGATCATCTCCAGGTGACCACACGTATCCGTTAGTTACTGTTAACATAACAAACCATTCCAAAACTCAGCAGCTTAAGACAATAAGCACTGATTACTGCTCATGAATCTGTGGATCTGGATCTGTCTGTCTGATCTCTCCTGGGCCCACTCATGTGTCTGAGGTCAGCTGGCTGGTCTAGGATTGCCTCACTCACATGCCTGGTGTAAGATCGTTGTCAGCTGGGATGATAAAGGTTTCAGAGCCACAGCAAGTGAGGCCGGGAGTGTCCATATGATGACTGGGCTGGATTTCAAGGGAGCAAGCAGAAGTGTGTAAGGCCTCTTAAGATCTAGGCTGGGGACCGGTACACAAGCACACCTTTACTTCTGTGCATTCTACTGGACAAAGCAAGTTACCAGGCCAAGCCCAGATTCAGGGGCTGGGGAAACAGACCCTAACTCTTGATAAGAGGAGCTACAAAGTGATATCACAAGAGACTAAATGCAAAGAGGAGAATAATTGGGGCCATTTCTGCAATCAATCTATTACATAATCTAATAGAAAAATATCGCCTCCGGACACACGTGATTTCTAAGTGTGGGCCAAAGCTTCCACCCTAATCTCAAAAGTTCTAACATCTTCAGGTTGACGTCTCTCCTGATATTCCTCATTTCTACTCCTGGCTACACACACACACACACACACACACCTGACTTAATCCTCAAGATCTTGGTCTCAAACTAAAGCAAAAGAAATCTATTTGCTCTCAGCACTATTTTATATTACCCTTCGAGGTTTTTTTTTTTTTAAAGATTGGCACCTGAGCTAACAACTGTTGCCAATCTTTTTTTTTTTCCTGTTTCTTTCTCCCCAAATCCCCCCAGTACATAGTTGTGTATTTTAGTTGTGGGTCCTTCTAGTTGTGGCATGTGGGATGCTGCCTCAACATGGCCTAATGAGTGGTGCCATGTCCACGCCCAGGATCCGAACCCTGGGCCACTGAAGCGGAGCGCGCAAACTTAACCACTCGGCCATGGGGCCGGCCCCCTCGAGGTTTTTTAAAAATGATGTGGATGACACGTCATCCTTATGAGTACTTGTTCCAAGCAAGTCTCTCTGTGATGTCTCTTCCTGGCTTAGGACGTGTCTACAGATGAAATGTAACCAAACGATCATTAGGGCTACACTCTCCAATTGACCCCACAGCATTAACGTGAGGAGCGCCAACGGGTAAGAAATATTACAGGAAAGAGATAACACACAAGACCAGAAAACAGCCCTGAGGAGCAGGAAACTGGAGCTCACTGAAGATTACAGGCTGAGGCTAATTATATTTTAGCCACCAGCTGCTGGCTATGCCCTCCTCACTCCACCTCCCTACTCCACACACCCTTGCCCCGACTGTGACCACTTAGGAAAAGCACTAAAACTACAGTGGCTGAATCCACAACTATTTCCCCTGACCCAGGCCCTAAGATGGAAGCAGCCTGGTTGGGATGTACACCAGTTATTACAGCATCATTACAACTAAGGTGCTGTTTTCTGTTTTTTAGAAAAATGACCATGACCTTCTGGTCAGCTCCACTCAAATTCTCTTAACATCTACTTGGGACAGCAGAAGGTGGTAGAACAGAATCCCAGAAACCAGAAAATAGGATAGCAGAGAAGTGGCCAGGGCTGGGGAGTGCCTGAAGGCTCTCTGGAGGGGATACAGAGAGGAGGAGAAAGCACACACAGCTGAAATGCAAGGTTTAAGTGCTTTTTTTTTTTGAGGAAGATTAGCCCTGAGCTAACATCTGCTGCCAATCCTCCTCTTTCTTTTTTGCTAAGGAAGGCTGGCCCTGAGCTAACATCCGTGCCCATCTTCTTCTACTTTATAAGTGGGGCACCTGCCACAGCATGGCTTGCCAAGTGGTGCCATGTCCACACCCGGGATCCGAACCGGCAAACCCCAGGCCGCCGAAGCAGAACGTGTGAACTTTACCGCTGCACCACTGGGCTGGCTCCTAAGTGCCTATTTTATGTGGTTAGTTTCAGTCTGCTTTGCAGGATCACTACTTAACAGACTAAACAACAGGAGTGGATGAAAAACACAATGAAATAAAAAGAAACGCAAAAGTCACCATAAAGACACCTCAAAAAAGCCAAATTAAAGAAGATATTGCATTCAATTTAGCTTATGAAGAAACCCTAGGAAGTTCCAAAAACAAGCAGAACAGGCCACACCCACACTCTTCTAAACTGTATTCTATTCCTGGGCACTGGATCTGGGAGAGAAAGTTTTGGTAGGTATGGTGATGTTTTTATACCGTAATGCATAGTTATCCAAAGTGCAAATGCTTCTGAGGGCCAGAATGGCTATCAATGCTCTTCACTCCGCAGGTGGCTTGGAGTGGCATCCATTTGTTTTTCAATCACAACTGAAGAGAGTCACAAATTTAAACGTCTCAACTCCAGCCAAAATCATCGTAATGGTTCCCACCTCCGTCTCTTGCTCACTTGGCAACAAAGTAAGTGGCATCCTTGGATCATCTTCTAATAAGCTGGCTGACTGGGCTGGAGTCAATCTACGCTTTTGATTAATTAGCCAAGGGGAAACCAAAGCTATAAGAAGGCAAACTACTGGCATTATCACCACAGGAACATTGATAATGACAATGAAGGAGAATTACTGATTTCTTTTCAGCAGAAGACATACTGTACTCTCCTGACGCTTAGAGGTATGCACTCTAAGAAGAGGACTGTCACCCTACCTGTGCCCCTCCCACTTCAACACGCACGGGCACACACAGCAACTTCACATCCTTCTTGGTACACTATTTTTTAGGGCTATTGTTTACTGCTGCTCTAAAAACCTATGTTATATTAAGTATAGGTTGCTCCTTACAGAGCATCCTTAAGTTGCCTGCACCACGGTGCCAAGAAAGAACACGTGCTGCATTTACAGAGACACCTGGGCACAGGCTAAACTTTCACATGTATCATGGGAGCGCCTCTGGTTTGGGCAATTTCTATTGCACTTGCCTATGCCATTCTCCTACAAAACACCTAAGCTCAGCATCAACACACACTAATATAATCACAATGTAATTTCTCATGGCTGTTAAAAAAAGAGGGCCGTCTCAATCTACTGTAGGAGTGTAGTATCAAATTAACATTACGCATAGCCTGATCTTTCCTACAGCATTTTTCTTGAAATCTCCCAGGTATTAAAGTTTGGGCTAGGCCAGGAACCAGAGGCAGCAGCTTTATTCCTTCACATGCCAGTGCAATCAACGGCTTGTGTTGAGAATAAATATTTGAAACTCAGAAGGCTATTAACAATGCAGCGCCTAGATTACTCTGAATTACTCTCTCACCCACAGCAATTGAGAGAGAAGTTCTTGGCACCAGCCCCACGCAGAAAACCTGCTTCCCAGCCTCCTCCATCTGCCTTCCGACCCTCGGCTCAAAGAATTCTCCACACACTATACAAAGATCTCAGTTTTCTCCCTGAAGTCCCACATGAATCCCACATTGAACTGACTTTTTTTGTCCCAGAGCACCACAGATTTAATTCAATACCTCCAAGTTCATATATATTTAATTAGACCAACTTATCCATTAACTCTTTTACTCAGACCCCTCTGCTGGCATCTTTCATTCAACATTGAAATCTTTTAAATAGGGTTTTCTGTTTGCTTGTTTTGAGACAAACTGTCATCTTAGTCTATTTTAAAGCTATGATAACAATTACTTGACTTTTCAGTTAGTCAGAGGTGCCATGTATTAAAAGCCCACAATCCTTAGCACTTTTCCTTCTTCAAAACCTATTTGGTAAGCAAGGTAGGGTTTTTTCCTACAGGGCCGAAAGGGTAAGTTGCACTAACTAGAGGTAATTAGTATGTTAAGTTTTGTTTGAAGGCTAGGGTATCAGGTTACAAGTTCTAATAAACCCTGCTGGGAAAAGACATTTGTCTTGGGACCACCGAGAACTAACCAATCAACCAAACAAAACACCTTCAACTCTATCAGAAACTCTCCCATCTAAACACAATGGAAAAGAAAAGCCAACACCATTGCAAACAAAATGAATGGAGTCCCGCAGCTGGCAGCCCTTACCATTGGGGGAGGAGGCCCCCTCCAGACCCTTGCCGGGGCTCTGGCTCCTCCTGGGGTGAGGCGAGGGTGGCGAGGGGTCCGGGATGTGGGTGCGGGTGGAGGTATGCTCCGTGCATGCTTGAACAGGACTCACCGCCGTCTGCCTGCCTGTCTGCCACTCCGTCCTCTCGTCTGGGTGGGAAGGGCCAAGATGAAAAAAAAATGTGCAGGTTACTCACTGGCCTTCGCAGGCAGGCACACCCAGGAGGAGGGAGAGGCAGGGCGCAGACAGGGAGATTCTTCAGAGGCTGGGCGCCAGATCTTGCTTCTGATTCCTTTTGTTAATACTTCCTGAACTTTAAACTCAGTCTGCACAGGCATGGGTACTTTAGGGAGGCAAATAACACTTGGATAATTAGATTCCAAGAGCTTAATGCAAAGGTTACTTTGAAAAGGCAATGCTTTTTTAGCACACATACTTTAAGATTTAACCTTGAAATTTGTTTCCACTGTTTGAGCATTAACACTGGCACAGGAAATGAGAGTGAGGGGCAACCTTGGTGCAGGGCCCTGGAATGGCCTGGAGCAAGCAAACCTGGAGGTGATTTACACAATGAATTTCTCTATCTTTTAGACTCTAAGTTTTAGAGAAACAGGATCGTTTGCCTTGTATAAGAGGCACATTCTTGAAATAGGTATCTGGAAATATCAAGATTTTAGAAATGGATCCACATTGAAAATGCAAGAACTTGTTACTGGATAGCCTGGCCTTTGATAAATCCTGAAATGAAGGCTTTCATAAATGGAGGGAATCCTTTTTGTCTGTTTTGGTAAGTGTGGGTAAGGCACAGCAGTATAGGCACAGCAGTATTACAGTAGAAGGAGACGGAGCGATGGAGCCGAGAGTGAGGAGAAGGAAACCAACACTTCTGAGTACAACTATGGACCAGGCGCTTAGCTCATTCAATCCTGAAAATGCCCTTATGAGGGAGGTATCAGTCTTCCTCTTTCACATGTGAGTACACTGAGACCCAGATGTTAGGTAACCTGGTTAAGGCTCAGACAGCCAGTGAATGGAAAACCCAGAATTTGGACCCAAGTTTGCCTGAATATAAGACCCCATGAAACCACCAGGCATGTCTCCCACCATTCTTGAAGAAATACTCACTTTTCTTCCACTTGTAGTTGACCTAAGGCTAAGCCACCTTTTGAAGAATTTTTATACCATTCCCGAAACTGCTATGCCTTGAAAGAAAATTCTGCAGGATATTAACAGGTGTAATAAAACTTTCTTTACTGTAGCTTCTCACAGCCTTTAATATGCTAATACATATGTGGATCTGAGGCCCAGGACTTAAAGAATGCCAGGTTTCCGTCCCCAAAGCTTTTTGCTTGGAAGGAGGGGATCCTCTGGATTTGGGAAACACTGTTACACAGATGGGTTATTGTTGTATTTTTCTACCCCGCTACTACAGTCTGAATGTTTGTGTCCTCCCCAAATCCACATGTGGGAATCGTAATGCCCAATGTGATCGTGTTAGGCAGTGGGGCCTTTGGGAGGTGATTAGATCATGAAGGTGGAGCCCTTATGAATAGGATTAGCGCTCTTATAAAGGAGACCCCACAGAGCTGCCTAGCCCCCTCCACCATGTGAGGATACAAGGGAAGTCTGCAGCCCAAAAGAGGACCCTTACCTGACTATGCTGACCCTGATCTCAGACGTCCAGCCTCCAGACCCATGAGAAGTTTCCAAGTTACCTAGTCTGTGGTATTTTATTATAGCAGACTGAATGGACTAAGACACTACATCTCCTCTAGCCCTTTTATTTTTCTAAATTTTTGAACTTATAAAAATAATTTATAACAAAAAAGTTCAAACAGTATATAAGGATATAAAATAAAAAGTAAAAATCTACCTATTCTCTCTAACAACCAGTCCCACGCCCCAAAAGTAATAACTGTTAGGAATTTCTTATCTGCTTCAGAAATGTTTATGCATTAAAGCATATCTGAATATCCTTTTAAAAATAACACAACCAGGACTAAAGTACAACCATGATGTGTTATTTGGTACTTTCTTTTTAAACTTAATAATGTATCTGAGATTTTCCATATCAGCATATGGGATTACTACAGACAAATCAGAGACAAGAATAGTAAAAGACAGATCTATAATATGGGATTACTGCTTTATAAAAAGGTCCCCCACATGGGTCACAGTATGCTTTGTGACTCAATGTCAGAACACCTGGCTTCCCTTCCCAGCTCTGTGTAACCTCCAAACTTGACAGTCATGTATAGGATGGGGAGGACCCTAAGACCTAAATCACACCACAGGTTGTTGTGAGGAGCATAACAAAGATGATGACGACAATGACACCTCAGCCACCACTTATTGAGCACTTACTCTGTGCCAGGCACTTTTCTTAATGCTTTGTATGTATTAATTTGACGAAGGCTTATTCTCAACAACCCTATGAAGCAGGTATTATTATTAGCCCCATTATACAGATCAAGAGAGCCATCTCAGAGTGCACACCCAGCACACAAGTGCATAATAAACCGAAGTTTTTATGAAGTTGTATCAATGAGGTCAACTGATGTCGGCAACCCTGATCTTTGCTACTATGTATTCCTCAAGGTGGCATTGTAAAGTAGGTCCCATTTTCCCTTAGGAATAATGTTGTAATTGGGGGTTCTGTTCCCTCTCACCTTGGCTTTCTATAAATTCCAAAGATCTTGTAAAACAGAGATACCACAAATCCCACAATCATTTTAAATAGCAAAATGATGTTTCCTGACTCAGATATTTTGAGAAATTGGCTCCTACAACCCCTCTTTTTTACTGATAAATGAAATAATATTCAGAAAACCTGTGGGTCTTCTCTAAGGGCACATATCTTGTCATCCTGTCTCAGGAAACAATTTCTAAAGGTGCATACATTTGAACCCCATACGATGCACAAGGGACTCCAACATATTCCACATGCACATACAGAACATATCATATCACAGACCTGACATAATATTAATATACAAGTTAGAACAAGCATCAAACATTTAATTAGAAATAGCTTCCCCTGCCCCCCTTAGAATTTAAAAGGTCATTTGAGGAATGATTTGACTGACATTTCTCTTAGAAAAACTGTCCAGGGATAATGTAAATCAATATCTTCTTATTCTCTCAACATATTTTCCTGTAAAGACCAAGAGGCCTTCAAAATCAATCCACTGGGTTCTTTCCCCCTTACACAGTTGCAGGAGCTTCTCCATTGTTTGAGACATCAGTCAGGGCCTCAGCCTGGTTTGGGGTGCCCATGCTTTGACATGATCCTCCAGCCAATTTCTCTTTATCTTTTTTCTTTGCTCCCCATCCACCTTCCCAAGCAAGGAAAGCTTTGAAGGTGAAGGAAGTCACAGAGGGGCAGACTGAGAGAAGGAAGGAAGGAGACAGACTCACATTCCTTTAGTGTGGTTATAGTTAAGTGGATACTACACATTTTACTCTAAGCGTTAAAAAAAATCAAAAGAACAGAGAACCTAACTCATTCCCTCCTCCAGCTTTGATGCCCACCCAACACTAGACTATAACTTTCGGCACAGTGCCTAGAAGGTGGTAGGAGCTTACTCACTTTGGGGGCTATTTGTCCCCCAAGCTACTCACTAATTTAGCATAATCTTCATGTCCAATGTGTTGTTTCTTATTCTCAATTACATTCAACCGTGTCCATCTATTCAGAAAGAAGTCTACACCTGACATAGACAGTGCAGCCCTGCTCTGACAGGCACACACTAAGAAGATACAAACGCTTGCTTTGGCTGCTCAGCAGTCAGGAGTGGGGAAGGAACAGTGGCACTTGGGTCCCCACTCTGCTACTTCGGCTCCAGCCAAGTCACAGGTTGGAGTTCTAGCTTCCTGGTCTCCCCAGTGAGGATAATATCATCTACATCACAAGGTTGGAATTGAAGATTAACTGAAACGAGTAGGTAAAACATTTTGTAATCAGCGGAGTCCGCCCAAATACCAGGTAGTGACCATCTCTGCTTCTGGCTCTCTAAATGTGTTGGCAGTGCGGCGTGGTAACTGCTTCAACAGAGGAACCGAGTTGTTTCCCTTGTTCATGATCCTCCAGCGCACGGTCTACTCAGCTGCTGTTCCCAAAGTAGGTCCATCAGAATACTAACTAGCAGGTGAGCACAACGCTAGTGGAAAATGGATCAGATTAGTCTCATGTGGACACAGACCTTTTCTTCCATTCCTCTTGCTTTATCAGACCTTCTGAACTACTTCCTTTCAGCATAATTATGAAACTATTTTTAAACCTTTTGTTATGGAAAATTTCAAACATATAAAAGTGGAGAGAAAGCTGTAACAAACCTCCACACATACATCACCAGCTTCAACAACTATCAAACCTTGTTTCACCTATATCCCTACCCACTCTGGATTCCCAGTATCATATCATTTTATCCATAAACACTTCTGCACGTCTCTCTAGAAGATTCTGCTTGTGAACATAACTAAGATGTTATTACACCTAAAAAATGACCTATAACTACTTAAATATTATCCAATATCCAGTCAGTATCAAAATTTCTCCAAATGTCTTAAAGGGGTTTTTTGGGGCACTTTATTCAAATCAATCCTGCAATTGATTGATAAACCTTGCCTTTTTTAATCTAAAAGTTCTTTCCTATCTTTATTTCTTCCTTGTAATTTCCTTGTTAAATTAATTGACCTGGTTAATTGACCTGGTTCTTCTGTTATACAGATTGTCCCACAAGCCACATTTTCATGACGGTGTGATTTAATATGTTCCTCTGCCCCTTGTGTTTCCTATGAATTTGTAGTTATAGGCTTGGGCAAATTCAGATTTGATTTTTGGACAGAACAGTTAGTTGATGGGCGGCCTTGTGTACTTCTATCAGGAGGCAACTCATATTTGATGACCTCTGCTTTTGTGTGCTTAGCAGCCGTTAAGAATCAGTGCCTAGGTATTAGCTCATATGGACTGGAAAATGATCTTCTCCTACTACATCTTCATTTATTAACTGGGATACTATTATTACTAAAAGCTGATATTTACCTGAAATGAAAGCACATGTTTCCACTTCTGTTTTTCGCCATGAGGTGTCATGTTAGATGATATATCAATTCCTTTCTATCTACATATTTCATTAAAACCTATTATACTAAAAAGATGATGCAGTTTAACACACAAAAAAACCCTACTCAATTAGATTTCTGGGGAAAACAACTGGGAAACACTATTCGGAAACCTTCAATCAAAGGGGAGAGGAGGACTGGTCCACAGCACATCGTTCAGATTCAAACTTCATTTTGTCTTTTGTGAGCTCTGTGACTTCGATCAAAATTTTAACATTCTTACCCCCAGTTTTCTCACCTATAAAATGGAAATAATAATACCTCCCTTAGGGCTTTGTGAGGATTCATGATAAAGTATGCAAAGAGCCTGTTCTGGTGTCCAAAAAATAGCAGGTGCTCAATAGATTGTAGTTACTACCGGTTTCACCATTGTCTCCCCGATACTGAGCACACTGCTTGGCAAACAGTAGTCACTCAATAAATGTTAGGTGAATAAATAAAGGAGTGATTGGCTTTACTTTGTCCCAAGCTGATGATGGCTTTAACATTCGAAGATGCTGGGAATACAGAAGTGAACAAAACAAAGTCTCTGATCAAGAATTTACATTTAATTGTATGTAGGAATGGAAATATTTTTCTCCAACAGAAAGATAAACTAGTACTGTTATTACATTTGACTTGGCCTGAGGTGCACTGAGGGCTCACCTAGTATAATGGTGTCCCCCAAAAAGTGAGGCTGAAATCTTAACTCCCAGAAGCTGTGAATGTGACCTTATTTGGAAAAAGAGTCTTTGCAAATGTAATCTAATTAAGATGAGGTCACACTGGATTCCGGTGGGCTCTAAATCCAATCACTAGAGTATTAGAAGGAGGAAGAGGGAGACGCAGAGATACACAGGGAAGACCACAGGAAGACGGACTCAGATAGGAGTTGTGCTTCCATAAACCAAGAAATGCCAAAAATTGCTCGTCACCACCAGCAGCCAGAAGAGGCAAGGAAAAAATCTTCCCTACAGCCTTTTGAGGGAGCGTGGCCCTACTGACACACTGACTTAGGATTTCTAGCCTCCAGAACTGTGAGAGAATAAATTTCCCTTGTTTTAGGCCACCCGGTTTGTGGTAACTTGTTCCGGCAGCCCTAGAAAATGAATATATCCAGTGAACCCAGACCAAAGATATGCATCAATCAGCCTACTTGTGGCTTAAACTGTTTAATGAGAAAGAGAGAGGAAAGAGGAGGGAGGGGTCCTAGACAGAAGAACCTGAATCAGTTTTAATTCATAGGTCTTGCATCAACTGGGCCCATGATCCACTCTTCAAAGGCTATGCAAGTACCAGCAGGTAAGCCTGCTTTACCTGAAAAGCAGGTAGGCAGAAGCCACAGAACTTGTTGGCACTGATACCTTGGGAATGAGAATGCTCTTTATGGAATCTGGCGGGGGGCGGGGGGGGGGGGGGGGGTGCGGTGGGAGGAGAAACATTAACATCCTCTTCTACAGGGTAAAGGGGAAACATTAACACCGTAACACCGTCCAGGCATGGTGCGGGAAGCATACTATCGTAGGCACCCACCTCTCCATCCTTACTGTCTCAGGAAGTCTCGATGGTCTAATGGAGATGCTCCTAAGCACTCCCCTACTTGTCTAACCCTGCTGAGCCTCAGCATACCACCCACCTCGCACTGCAAGAACTCAATGCAATAATGTGGTAAAGAATCAGGCATGCAAGAGGTGCTGGTCTGGCACTCATTATAAAGCCAGTGTCTGCAAATCTGTGATAGTAACTAGTGGTGGTGGCCATTCATAAACATTCCCTGAGCCCCCTTCGCAGGCTAAGCACTGGGTTGGACAACGGAGAGACTAAGAACGAGCTACAGTCTTTGATAAATTGTGTTATGGATGTGGAATTAGGGATGGCATCTTCTTTTTTTTCTTAATGTGTCTTTTAATGTTATAATACTGTTTTATAATGAAATGCTTAAAATTAAAACTCTGATCTAATTTTTTAAAAAGATGTGAGAAAAGCTGCTATGTGCATATATATATATATATATATATATACACATTTTTTCTTTGACGACATACTTCAGCTTAATCTTTCAGCAAGGCACAGCACTACGTACCTGGAGAGACAGTGTCTGCCCTCCAATTTACCCTCACCCACACTGCATCTAACACTGGCTCAGTAGCCATGATTCAGCACTTAATTGGTGCTAATTGTTTCAGGTGTGCTAGTTTTATTTTCCCACATTAGCTCCCCCAGGGCAGGAATTACTTCCTTTCACACCATCTGTTAGCATCTACTGAAAAGCCCACCATGCCCCAGGATTAGCTGGCGTTACAGACGGGACTATGCAATAGATTTCTCTCTACCTTTCTGGAAAACGAGCCATAACAAGCTGCCTAGTGATTATGTTAGGGCAGAAAAGACTATGACTAAGAGTTCTGCTCAAATGTAGGGTCTGCTTAATCATTTTGTATTGGTTCATCCTGAAATGGCACCACCAAGACTGCAGGGCAAAACATGCAAGTGGGACTGAGATCCACCCATGAGCCACCAGCACCTGGGAAACAGATGCGTTTGTGCACGTGTGTGTGCAGGCGCACTGGCATGTGTACAACACCTGAAGGCTAAAGCAAATTAAAGCCTTTCTTACAAAGAGATTAAAAAACCAGGCTTTCTCAGTGACTTCTAGAATTTTATTGTTCCTTCATGACTGCTACAGATGCTTTGGATACTTGCTGGAAGCAACAAGGAGAATTCGGCCCCATACACCTTTGGAAACATTGATAGCAGCATGATGTGCCAGACACTGTGCTAAGTTCTTCATAACTGCTCTTTTATTTATTCCACTCAGAGGCTCTACCATGTAGTGCTAACTCTGTTTCAGTGGTTGGGAAACTGCCTAGAAAGGGCAGAGCCAGGAGTGGATCTCATGTCATGGTGACTCCAGCATAGACTTCTGCCTGACCACAGTTCAACACTATTGGGAGTGTGTGGGGGGGAGTGATGGAACTAGTCTCAAGCAAAACTGTGAGTCCCTAGCCATTTTTCCCACATACCTGCAGTCATCGCTCACCAATAAAAGCAATGACCATTGACTGGAGACCCTCAAATGATTCCACAAAGCTGGCCTCTACACGTCTCCAGCCTTGAACAGAGGAGAAAAAGAGAACCCCACTGAAGCCGTTGAACTGGGTTAAGAGCTGCATTCTCCCTCCTCTCCATGCAGAGCAGCTAACTGACATCAGAGTCATAGAAACCAAACCAAGGCTCCCAGGAGCTGACAGAGCCTGGCCTAACTGCTGCCAGCCACTGTGGGAAGGGAAAAGGGGGCCCCACCCTCCTTCATTCCTCAGCAGCTTAATGAAGACTGGCCTGTCATCTTCCTAGGGAACAAACTCCTTAGCTGTCTGAGAAAGACTGATTTTTATTCTCAAACAACATAGCAGATTCTCCTTTGAAACCAAAAGTCAGCAATAAAATGGATCACAAACATGTATATGGGGTTATAACCCCCTTAGAGAAGGCAACTGGATTCCTCCCAGTCCCTGGGCCGGGAGAACTCCAAACTCTTGAGGAAGCTCCTCAGTGTCACCACTGGGTAGGGGGACGGCTGGTGGGAGTCATGACTCTCACTGTGCCACTGCTGCCACAGATGGCCCTGGGTGGGCCAAGTCCTCTGTGGTCTCCAAGTTACGGGAGTATATGTCTGATACCCTCTATTAGCAAACGAGGAATCCAGCTTTCTTTGCAGATTTGGGATGATTCTGAAAAAAGTCACATTCACACTCTAAAACGTCTAAGATTCTAGCACGCAAATGACACATAAAAGTAAGTACTTTATGTACATCATGAGCAAACACTATTTTTTAATCCAGCAAAGAAAATCAAACCATTTCCTTGTTAGACTTATTTTATTTATACTCTGTAAAATCTCTTTCAGGGACAGAAATTCCGGCGAAGAAGTCATCATTATTCACATATTAAAAATAGTTTGCTGTTGAACACTCCAAATGAGCTTGAGTATATGACACCTACCTCAGTGCCTTGAACTTCTTTTGTCATTGTCGTAGAACTAAGCTGACAAGTAGACTGTTTCTGGGACTGAGGATGTGTAGCTCTTTTCAAATAGGGAAGAAGTTGTTGTATGGAAAAAAAGATTAGATTTGCTCTTCATGGATCCAAGACATGGTGATAATAACAATAATAATAAGTATAATAATAATTATCATTTTATTGGAGGAGCTGATATTAACCACATCTATTATATCAAGCATTTTTCTAAAAGCATTAAATACATTTTTTCATTTACCTTCACAGCAACCTTATGAAACTATTATGACTGTTCTAATTTTGTAGATGAAGAAACTGAATCTCAGAAAAGTTGTGTCTTGTACAAAGTCAGACTGCTAATAAGTAGGGAAGTCAGTGTTCAAATCAGGCAGATAGTTGCCAAAGGACTAGTGGGTATGGTAAAGTGATACCTAGTGCATTGCAACACTGCATGCTGATGGAACCGGCTGCGCATCTTTCAAAATAAGAGGTGTTGACGCTCTAGTGAGACATTGGCAAGCTACCCACTCTGGCCCCTGGTGATGCTCAGTTCTTAAATTCCATTGTATTGAGCTACTTAGTATCAACATGATTTTCTTTTCTAGGTTTGAACAGATTCTATAGTTACATTTTTCATCTTTGTCATGAAGTTAGCATGTCATTCAAAAAGTACAGGATCAGTTTGTCATCACAGGTGATGTTCACATTTCTGTCTAAAGAAAAGATTTAGCTGTGTACGCTCGTTCCAAAACTGCTTCCCTTTCTTTTTCTTGGAAGCAGATGGTAAAATACATCTTTGTCAGAGTTTCTGTTCTAAAGCTAACAAGCTTGTCAAGTGAGAAAGACGCTACATAGAGCCCGTAGCTCATACTCCACTTAAGCCCCAATTAGAACGGATGTCAAGGTTCAAGCATGGCAATGAGGGCAGAGATGATCCTAACACTTTGAGGCCAGGTACGATTCCATTAAACCAGCCTTCTGTGCCACCTCCAGGGCATTAATAATGGGCCAAATCCACTATCCTCTCCCTCTCTGCTGCAAGTGCATCTATAAAGGAGAAGTGAAATATTTGATTTGTTGAAAGACTGCTCATTTTGTCTCCCTTGACTACTTTTTTCCTTCTCTTCATTTACTTAAATATCAGGACATAATTCAAGTCCCACCACACACTATGGAGCTTTCAAAACAAAATAATTGGGTAATGTACTAAGTTCATCATCCAGCCTTGAAATAATTAAAATGGGAATCTTGACCAAATTTCTAGAACCTCTAAAACAGTGACAACAACCACCTTTTATTATTCTGAGGGCCAACAACTGGAATTCTAGGCTTCAAGCAAGCTCTTCATATCTTCCTCTTTTTCTACTTCCAGTTCTCTGCCAACTATCTCCATGCCCTTTCTGGGCACATGAAAGTAAAGAGTTCTGGACGTGTCTTCTTTTAGGGATCTAAAGCACTTCAGCTGTTGTTACTTACACAACTGAGGCTGATGCAAGGAACCAGTGGCAAGCCGAAGGCAGAAGCAGAGCAGAAGGAAGCCTGAGAAGGAGCAAGGCAGGTGGAGCAGAGATGCCCTACAGCAGCCTGGTGTGCCATTTCGAACAAAGACTTGCTGCCAATTTTAATTACAAGAGTTGGCACTAAAAATGGCGACGCATACTCTGTATGAAGACTGACCAGAGACACTCTCCAAGATACTATCCAAGAACTGACTCTGTGTGGTTATGGGAAGGAAAAGAAAAAGAGAGAAAGATCTAGAAGAAAGAAAAGAAAAAGAGGTGTCAGCACACGCCCTAATCATGACCCTCTCAAAACTGACCAACTATGTCCCTCCTCACTCCAAAGACTTCCTGTGGTTTCCATCAACGAGATGTGCAGGGATGGTCTGCAGAGATGGATGAGACAGGAGAGGAAGATGCTGCGTAAAGAATATCCACTGCTTGACCTCTCTCAAGAGCTGTTTTTTCTTGTGGTTCTGTGGACATAGCTGGACTGTCTAATCACACATGAAAAATCCTGCATCTATAAGAGAGATAAAAGAGAGACTGAAGGGAGGGACAAAGATCTAAATTGGAGGAAGGCCAGGCTTTCAGATCACGGCTGTGGGTTCCACAAGCTTCATAAATAATATTCTTTGATTAACTATGGAGTCAGTCCTGCCAAAATATACACTAGGACTTGAAACCTAATTGAGGAAAGTCATTGAAAAATGTCAACATGAGGGGAAGCAAGATCAAAGAAATATATGTTAAGAGTAAGAATTAATGGAATATCTTTAGGGGAAAGAGAATGTGGGGGTGGGGGAGAGAGATACACATACCATGCAAGGGAGGGTACTGAAGGAGCAAGGTTCTTGAAGACGCAATAGGATTAATTCATGACTTTTTTGCTTTTATAGAGCTCAGCAGCAGAGAGGTTATGAGTATCTGCTAGGGGTTACTCGGGATTGAGAACCAAAGGAGTATGGTGGCAGGTCAAAGACTTAAAGAAGCCTGAGGCTGTTGGTAGAGTATTGAAGAAAGAACTGCCTTTGGAGTCCAGGCTGGTTTGGAAGGCAAGTGAAGCCAGAAGATTCCTGAGAGAAATTCCAGGTGGAAATGAGATCCAAAGTTTAGCATGCCATAGAACAGCCTAGAGGGCAATTTCCAAAAATACCTGACATCTATACAATGGTCATGGTTTATCAGTTAACTTGACATTGCATACTTCACTTTACTCCTCAATAAACCCTGTGAAGTAGTTAGGTAGAGTGGGTATCATAACTGTCACATTCCAGATGAAGAAAGTGAGGAGGAGTTGTGGAACTTTCCCAAGGTTTCTAGATCTAGTCCCAAGGTTCCAACTGAAATATTAGTGTGAGGATGTGAAAATTGCTGGGATCTTTAGATGAGACAACACATGTAAAAGTATCTGATGGTGACTGACAAATAGTAGATGTTCCATAACCTTTGGTTGAAACTGAAGTTGAGTCATGTGGGATCTTGGGAAATTTCCTCCTCACTATTGACTTTTGCCTTTCAGCCAAATATTTACTGTATACTGTTAAACACTGCAACATGTTTGAGGTGATCTAATAATGAATCAGACATTGACATTGCTTTTACCCTCAAGGCACATCTGATAGAGACTATGGTGTAATTTGGTGGTGAACATTCACTTGTTCAGCAAATAATTACTGAGTATCTACTATGTGCTAGGCACGTAGTGATACACCAGTGACGACAGAAAGTCACTGTACCCATGGAATTCATGTGGGCAATCAACAGACAATCAATTAGACAAATATTATCAAGTTGGGTTAAATGCAATAGAGAAATATAAAGCAGGGTGTGGAGACAGAGAGTAATTTGGGCACAGGCAACCCCATGTTATACAGGGTGATCTGGGAAGGCCTCTGTGAGGAGGTGCCAAATGGGCAGAGACCTGAATGGAGTGAAGGAATAAGATGTGTGCAAGTCTTAAAGAACAGTCTTCCAGACAGAGGGAATAGCAAGAGAAAGAGCCCTGAGGCAAAGATTGGCAAGTGGGCCAGTTTTGTATGAATATGATAAAGCAGAAAGTGCTAAGTGACACAGAGGAGCTGCTGTGAAAGAAAAGTTACTCCCACTTGGAGGTGTTAGTGTATTTGGGGAGAGCATGACGAGGAATCAAGGAAGGCATCCAGGAGGTGCTGGTGTCTGAACTGGGCCTTGACTTCTGGAAGGACACTATTTGGACCATGGCAAAGGAACACTGTAAACCAAGGTCCAATGGGAGGAAAGCAAAGGGTGTGTGTGGGGAACAAAGAGTTTGGTTTGGATGGAGAGCACATCTGATAGTGGGAAGTAGTTGAAAATCAGGCAGGAAAAGCAAGTTAAGACCAGAAGGTGGAGGGAGGAAGAAAGGAAGCACATAATTTTTGAACATGTACTATTCACTAGGCATGGGGATAGGTACTTTGCATTATTTCACTTAGTTATCATTTATTTCAATAAATAATCAATTCTTTCAATAAATGAAATAAATATTGAGTTACTACCACTTAGTAAATAGTTCCCAATACACATTGTCAACCTCATGTTATTGATGACAAACCGAGGCTAGGAAAAGTTAAACCCGAGAGTGAGTCGTGGACGTCAGGGTAAAGAGGTCAGCGTTTCGGCAGGGGAAATCATGGAAGGGTTGTGAGCACAGGAGGGACACAGGCAGTGCTATGCCACCAGGGATGAACCGGGCACACAGTGTGGACCACAGCTCCAGGGGTAGGACAAGCAAACGATAATGCACATCTCAGACTGTCGGCTTCCAGGATTAACTGTCTAGTTTTTTTCGTATTCCCAAGGCCACGGGGCACAATGCCAGGTCCATCTCAGGCAGCCGGTACCTGACTGACAGCCTGCCCAATCTGAAGTTCAGAAACAAGGAAAGGACACCCTGCTCAATGCAGTCCTCCTTTTTCTGTGACTAGGGTTATACAGGAGACACTCAGCTGTTCTTTCTGACCTTCCCAAACAAGGCTGGGCATTTTTAGCCTTTTCAAACAGTATGGCAAAGTATCAAGAAGGAATGGCTTACTACATGCGTTTGTTTGTTTGTTTAAATAAAACAAAACAAATTGTCACATAACAATACAATGGAACACTACTCATCAACAGAAAGGAATGATACATGCAACGTGGATGAATCCCAAAGCAACTATGCTGACCGAAAGAAGCCAAATTAGAGACCCTACCCCATATTCCCATTCATACAAAATTCTTGAAAATGCAAACGAATCTGTGTAGGCAGAGAAGTATGTGCCTAGGATGGGAGGTGGAGGGGACAGTGAGAATGGGAGGATTACAAATGGGCACCAGGAACCATTGGGAGTGGTGGATATGTTCATCATCTTGATTATCGTGATGACTTCATAGGTGTATACATGTGTCAGAACTCATCAAACTGTACACTTTAAATATGTGCAGTTTATTGTGTCTATTATACTTCAGTAAAGCTGGGGGAAAACACAAACAGGGCCCCTATGATCAGGTGAGATAAGCACTATAAATCTCTGTAACTTTCGTGCCACAGATTTCTCGTGTTCATGAACATTTGTGTTTCCTGCTCTCTGGGCACACAGCTAGAACACATTTTCCAGCCTCTCTGGCAGTAAGGTGTGGCCAGGCCCTGAGTTCTGGACAACAGAACGTGCACCTCCATGTCGCACCCAGCACCTGAAAGGAGGAGACTCTGAGGACACAGCGTAGCTGGGGTCCCTGAACTCTGGAGGACCACGCCCTGTCACCAACCTGCTCTGACAGTGGTGTGAATGAGAAATTAACATGAACTGTGTTGAGCCACTGAAATCTTGGAGTTGTTAGAGTAGTTAGCCTCCTAGACAACGACATTATATAAATTATTTAAATATTATTTATATAGCAATATATAATATAAAGTTTATTAAATATATAATTTAAAGTATATCATTAATATGTATTATATAACACATATTAATATATTAATTGGTATATTAATATGCCTAACACCAATATTAACATTGGTAGCAGAACAGAAGGCAAATCACTGAAACTTGGTAAGTCTTAGTTTCCTTCTCTGTGAACAGGGAAAACATCTTTCTGCTTATCTCACAAGCTGAAATAAAGCATGTATAAAATTATGTATTTGAAAGCTTTTTGAAAACAAGTGGGTTTTCCACCTAAAACATAATTTCAAAACTGCTCTTACAAATGTCTGTATCTGATTTCCTTAGTTGAAGTTCACGTTTTTACTTCCAGTGAGGACCACGTGACTTTTCCTTGTTCCGAGTCAGAAGGAACGTATTCTTAGTTTCAGCAACTGCCTCATATTTGACGTGATCTGAAAACCATTCCTTGGGACAGTTCTTTTGGCCTAAATGGGAGATGGTTCGGTGGATATATTCACATGTAAATTCATAGATAATGGATACATTTTTTAAAGTGAAAGTACTATCAGCTATTCTTCATGTTAGGGGCTTCATTTATGTTTTCTCATTTTCTAAGCTTTTTTCCAAGGTCTGGCCCTGAATTCTATTTCTGGAGAGTCACAAGGGAAGTGAAGCCAGACAGATGTATTGATAACCCATCACTTCTGGAAAGGGAGCCTCAAAGTGTGTTAATTTGGTAGCAATTCAGGAGCAGCAATGAGAGCAACTGGGTGTGTATGGCACACATACACCCCCACTCACAGAACTCCAGTGCACTCCCGGGATTTCTTTCAGACCCTTCTGGGTAGCGCTACTGTGCATACAATAACAAAGGGTCTGCCAATGTCACATTTAAAGTGCCTGAAGTCAGACACCTTCAATGAATGTCACCTCTTCATTTCGGAAGTAGTCACCTTAATCTAAATTATGCCACAGTAACAGATAACCTGAGAATCTCGGTGGCTTACAATTACAAAGATTTATTTCCCCCATTGCATCCATCAATAGTTCGCTGCAGCTCTGTTCCACGTCTTCATTCCAGGTCCCAGACCAGAAGAGCAGCTCCTTTCTAGAATATCAGACTCATCCAGAGCATTCAAGGGCACTGCCATAAGAGGTTAGGCGCAAGCTCACATAGCATGTCTAAGTATTTAAGAATGTATAGCCCAAGGCAAAAACTGTTAAATAAAGTATGTCCTATCCTCCTTGACCAAACAACCCAGAAAGCCAAGATGGACTCGCAACTTTTTGGACTCCTTGGAGTTCCACCCCGCTCCATCCTGCACTTTGAAGGCTACCCCTGTCCACATGTCCAAGCTCTATTCCCAGCCCCTGCAGGCCTAGGGGTACACACACAGCAGCGCAGGCTGCACTTTGGTGCACAGCTCCAGGAAGAGGCCAGGAAGTGGGCCTGCAGCTGTCCAGGCAAAGGATTCTGGAGTCCTGAGTATACACACCGAGGTCTCAGAAGTGAGGCAGGGGGGAAAATGAAGCCAGAAGAGCACCAGAATAGAGTCCAAGCCAGGGTCTGAGGATGGCCTGTAGGGCAGTATGGGTGACTCTGACAAAAGGAAAAAGGAGTGGTGGTGGGAGCACATGGAAATCTATGCCAGAAGTGTCACTTCTCCCTGCATTTCACTGGCCAAAAGGCAAGTCACATGGCCAAACCTGATGTCAATGGGGCAAGAACATCATCCTGTTGTAAGGGGGGGGCCTACATCATAGGGAGGAACAGAGAATGTTTTGACCAGTAATATAATCTTCTTTCCTTAGACACTAGGACTGAGGGTTTAGGAAGGAGGAGAAAAATCTAGGAGTTGAAAATAAAGACTAACAGCTCCCAACTGGTTGCTTTCTAAAGGCAGTGAAATGACATGGTGCCTTGCAAATAGCAGACACTCAGTGAAGAGGGGGAACTCGATTGAAATATGCCAAAGTGGAAAATGCCCCCACATTCCCAGCATCCTCTGCAGGGAAAGGACAATTACTTGGCAAAGGGAAAGCAGTAAGTCTCCTGGGATACACTCTGGCTGAAACTAATAATGTGTTGCTTGAGGCAACCAATTTGTACAAACAAACCAATCCTGAGGAGGAGGGGGGAGGCAACTCATGAAAGTGCTCCCTCCCCCTACCCAGCCCTCCCTCCCACCTCTTCTCAGGAAAGCTTTTCTCCCTAATTCCAATTCTGCAGAAAAATGCCATAGACACACGTGGTTTCATGTTGAGTGATCCCACCTGCCAGTCAATGAGTATGGAAAGAAGAAAAGAAACTGCCTTTCTGTAAAGGCGGTTTACAAAAACTAGCCAAGGACATAAAATAGAACTTCTTTTGGGTTCGATTTAGCTGTTTTTCCACAACTTCAAAAAATTTTCTTTCCACAGAGTAAGTCCTAGCTCTAAAATAAAAGGAATTCTGAAAACTACATTATATTGCTATCGTCATAATAGCTATTCCTTATTATATTCCAGGAACTTTGTGTACCTGGTCTCATTTACCCCTCAAACCTACAATCTCAGTATTACCATTATTATTTCCATTCTACAGTTGAGGAAACTAAAGGTCACTGAGGTTAAATAATTTGCAAAATATCACAGAGCAGGGGAGCAGCAGAGCTGTTGTTTGGTCGGTCAAACTCAGAGGACTATGGTTTTCCATTACACTATATCTGCTTCCTGCAAAGAATAAGCACTAGCATTATGCCAGTAACAAGTTAAAGATAAGTACATGACAGCAATATTGGAAATACTAGCCCCCTCCCAAAGCAAACAGGCCAGCAGTCACCCCCCCAAACAAACAGACCAGCCCCACACCAACACAGCTATCATAAAAGAAACTTTAAAATAGCTCCAGTAATGTATTTAATTTTCAAAATGGAAATATTTCATTCTCATTTTTTCTGATTTTTAGGGTGATCTATGATTATTATAAATAATTCAGATCCTATAGACATAAACACAGTAAGGAATGAAAGTCCTCCACCCTGAGATAACCAATAGTAACAGTTTGGGATATAAGCTATTAAATTTTTTTCTATATATTTAGAAATATACATATATACTAACATAGCAAAACTATATATAGGCCAATACGGCAAAATGATTATACGTTCTATTCCAGAACCTACCTTTCTCAATTAACAATATAATTGGGACACTTTCCATGGCAGTATAGTATTCCATTTTATTTGACATTTGGGTTTTGTTTGCTTTTGCTAATGTAAACAATGCTGCATTGCACACACAGGCACATGTCTTAGTTATTTCCTTGGGATAAACTAATTTTTAAAGAGTGTGACATTTAAACTGACACCCATGGATAGAATGCCCTCCTCAAAGGTCCTTCCACATCCTTGTATGCAAATTCGCAACTCTGCACTCCCAACACAAGATCCTTTCAATCATTTAAACTTTACCAAGCTGATGGACATTACTGTTTAATCTGCACACCTGATTATGGGGGTTAATCATCTTTTCACGTCACTCTTTGCATTTCCTCTTTAGTGAACTAACTTATTTACTTTTGAATTAGCATGTCAACCAATGAGCCCAGCAGGATAACCAGCCCCTTGGTGAACCAGCCAGTCGTTCCATAGATCAGCAGGTGAAAAGGCTGAGTGAGCGTTCATTAAGCACAAACAACTCCTTTCTCCTTACCATAGCTGTGGGAAGTAGGCTGTGTCAGATCCAAAATCCAGTCTCTATAGCAAGTGGCACTACTAGTGACGGCTCCAGAAAGACTATATAGGGCGGGTTTATAATGTCAATCTGCCTATCTTGAGCAGGCAAGGGAGAAGACGTCTACATTGTGTTTGCATACTGTTATAGGCTGAATTGTGTATCCCCAAAATTCATATGTTGAAATGCTAACCCCCAGGATCTCAGTCTGTGACTGTATTTGGAGATGGGGTCTTTAAAGAGGTAGTTAAGTTAAAACAAGGTCATTAGGGTGGGCCCTAATCCAGTATGACCATCCTTATAAGAAGAGATCAGGACACAGACACCCACAGAGGCAAGATCATGTGAAGAAACAGGAGAGAGGCTTCAGAAGAAACCAACTCTGCTGATAACCTTGATCCTGAACTTCCAGCCTCCAGAATTGTGAGGAAATAAATTTCTGTCCTTTAAGCCAGCCAGTCCGTGATACTTTGTTACGGCAGCCCTAACAAAGTAATGCACACAGCACTCCACATATGACTAAGGAAAAGTCAGTTGTTCATTTCACAGCAAAAGAGCCGAGGAGCACCCTTGGTATTCACACTGGAAAAGGTCTGACATCTTGTCAACGTTTATAACCCTGTGTATAGCACTTCTCTGTGTTTCCACATGAACCACAACATGGTAACATGAATTTGTTCTTGAGGCTCACGGCAGAGGTGAATTCTACCAAAGACAGCTGCCCTGTTACAATAGCATGATCTGTTTCTTCAGTCTACCCAAGATTAAGTTGTGAATTCATTCTCTCTCTTGAAGCAAACATGAAAAGTTAATTCCCATTTTTTAAGAAAGCCTATATTAATGTAACATTAACAAAGAAGCTTTTTAAGCTCTGCGTAACTTGAGAGTGGAAGGAAGAGATACCCCTGAGGTGAAGTCAGGTGGGTGAGAACACATCTCTAAGAAGAGGGCCTGCAGCTCACTGCCAAAGAGCCCCAGAGAGAATTACAGAGCCCAGACCCGGCTCCACCCAGACTTCAGGCCAGGAAAAGAGATGTATGATCTAAAATACATTCGCTTGAAAGTTAAGAGACTTTCTATACCCACATCTCATTAAGGTGTCAAACTTATTATTAAGGAAAAAAAAGTTTTCTTGGATCTGAGGGCTTCCATTTCCATTGGCTCCACTGCTTTTAACTTTTTCATGAGTGAACTGAACCCTCAAGAAAGAGGATCCATTATTTAATTCAGCGAAAAAAAAAAAAAGAAAGAGAGCAGATGAAACATTCAGAGAGGAATGAAATGAAAAATAAGCAGTTGTTCCTGGCCAATCTCTTAGGTTTTGAAATGACTCACAGAATGGGTGGTCTGGTTCTGCTGCTAATACTTTCTAGGCCTTGGTTTTCTCACCCATAAAATAGGAGAAATTCTACTAAATAATCTTTAAATATCTTACCTTAAAGGTCTGTGATAGTTCAAGAATCCAGACCAATCACTATGATCCTAAACCAAATAAGAAGACATCTATTTCCAGAAGCTTCAGGGCTAATGACAATAAACACTTGAGAGGGCGCTACATGCCAGCTACTGTGGTTTGAGCACTTTATGCCCGCTGATATTTTGTTGAGGTTGAGTTAACATGTTATTATCTAAAAAAAGCATAGCTCATAATTCTCTTTGAAGCCTGACTTTGCTGGGTGTTGAATGGTTTGTGCAAGAGCTTTAGTGAGCAATTTCTAATCTTATTTAAATCAGTAGTGTTTCATCATTCACTTGGAAAGCCACTTCAAGTGGAAGACACTATCCTCCACAGGGGAATTTGATGACTATTCTAAAAGCCCCCTATATTTAAAATAGTAAAATAATTCACAATTACAACCAGAGGAACTCATTTCTATTTTTCTCAATTCTTTTTCTAGACTTGAGGACTTGAGACCAAGGTAATTTGAGGCAAGCTTTTATTTTTTTCTGAGGTGAGCGGCAAGGGCATAATGCTGATGCAATGTCACAAAAAGGGGAGATGTAACTAAAAACATTCACTGGACATGTCCTTAGTTCCGGGCATTTTGCTGGAGACCAGACTGTGGGGAGAATCCAAATATGAAAACATCATTGTTGTCCTGGAGGACTTGACTTTAGTAGAGAGATGATTTCCATGCAAACAACCCTCCTACCAAAGGAAGAGTAGGTGGCCCAGGGACCATGACCTAGAGTTCAACTCCAGAGACAACCTGCTCAAGGCAGCTTACTCTGAATGCCCAGTCTTTCTGACCACACTTCGTACAAAGTAAGCACTTTGTGTGAGAAAACATCAAGTGAATTTCATCTTAATAGTAGAACTTTGTCATGTGGGAAAAAAAGGGAGTTATTCAGGGTAAAAAGCAACAGTAGAGGCAGAGAGATGGAACATTTTGAAGCATAATGGACGGAATAGAGTGATTGGGATTCTGTCCATTCTAAACACGAAATGTCTTTTGAATCTGTTCAGTTTCCTCTAACCTAGTCCAGGCCACCATCGAGGTTACTGGATGACTGCCTCACCCTCTACCTGGTGTGAGCCTCTCTCGCCCCATCCCCTCCACACTCCACATCTGATCATGTCATTCCTTCCCCGGCTTAAAACCTTTAATGGTTCTCTGCTAATTTCAAACTCCATAAGAGAGTTTGCCCCCAAGGTCCTGTATGTTCTGCCCCTTCCTAGAGTCCAGGCTCTTGCACTCTCCAATATGGAGTCACTAGCTACATGTGGCTATTTACATTGAAAATAATTAAACTTAAAAATTAAATTCTTCAGTCACACTAGTCACATTTCAAGTGCTCATTAGCTACGTGTGGCTAATGGCACTACCATCTTGAACAGCACAGATACAGCAAGTACCTCCATCATCAGAGAAAGTACCGTTGTACGGCCCTGGCTGGACAAATCTCTTATCATTCCTAGGATGAACAATATCTTTTAGTCAAATTGAGGTGCTTTCAGTTATTTGAACTTCCACTGTTTTCTGTGACTTTTGGGATTTTGAAAATGTTCCCTCAACCTCAGCTAGCAGTTCCTGGTTCTGAAGTCAACTTTCTGGGGATCCTTCCCTAGACCACAGGTCTAGGAGCAGCCCCCCTCGGCTGTGTCCCTGGAACGCTCTCGGCCTGCCCTATCAGAGCACCTCTCTCACTCCATCTAACTGCCCTGACTTCCTCTCAAATATTCGTACAGCCCCTAATAGATGCAAACTGTTGAAGGCTGAGACCATGTCTATCTTGCTCACCATGAGACAGTCAGTCCTAGCCTAGTGGCTGGTACATAGTAAGTCCTCATTTGTTGAATGAATGAATCAACTGGGGTTAAATCGGAGCAGTCTGTGCTTCATTGTGCAAGCGCCAGGGAGTCACCATAGCAGAGGTTCTTAACCATTTTTGTGCCATAGACTCTTTATCAGTGTAGTGAGGCCTAGGGTCTCCCCAGGCCAATATATTAAATGCATGAACAAGTACATAGGACTTAGAAACTATCTATATTGAAATACTTATCAAATACTAAAAACCAACTTCACAATTTTTTGATATAGTAATCTGTACTTTTTTTATCAACCATTAATACAGCCAATAACTACCATGATTTCCAAGTGGCAATGACATAAACGATATCCTGAGATATCTGTCACAACTACAGTGTACTATGGAAACACCTGGGATTTCTGCTGATGATTAAGCAGGAGGTACTGCTAATACTACTGTGGTTTGTTGCCTCCATCCATAATTGAGGGAAATGCTCATTTCACTAACCTCCCTAGAGGTTAGCAATAATAAAGACATCAATCAGCCAAGTTCATGGACCCTCTGGATTCTAAGTGGTGCCAAACATCTAATTTTAATCACCTGTTTGGAACTGGAAAAACTTAGTATCTTAAATTCTGCCCTATGGCCTTGGGTGCGGAGAAGCGGTCCTTCCAGAGAGCTCAGCCACAGGAGGGGCAGAGCTGGAGAGCATTGACAAGCCTGGGCAGCAATCCTAATTTTGTCACTTAACTAATGTGTGACTCTGGGCACTGCGTTGCCATCTGTAAAAGGGGGATCAGAACACTAAAAAGAATACAATAGAAGGTAATCAATAAGAGGCATACTAGTTGTCACTTCCTCTTCAGGACTAGGGCATTAGCAGTTCTAAAAAGGAATGTAAAATCTCTGGTTGGAGGCCACAGGTTTTATTAAGTGGTTCCACAATACCTAGTTTAAATTATCCATTTGGAACAGAACATCTTAAACTCTGCTGCTCTTTCTCAGATTTTGCTCCACGCAAATGGCTCAATAACCACAAGAACCTACTTAATGTCACAGAAAAGCTTTTTCCAACTCACCTTCTTTGCACTCTCTGTGGTAAATAAATAGGGAAGGAAAATATGGCTGCTTTGGTCAAAGAATGTATAGGGTGAGATTCTGAGCTACCCAAACTTAGAGAGCACCTCAGCGCTGCACTCACACATTAACAATTTTTTTAAGAAGAGGAAAACAAAATGAATGGAGACTGCCGGATAATTGCTACCATTTGAAAACACAGAAAAAGAGTCTTATTTCCACACTATCTGCACCTATTTGTAACTTTTTAAATTCTTCCCCATCATGAAGTTATCTTTCAGTTAGCAAATACCCCTAAGCCCAGGTAAATGGGAGAATAGGATTGGGAAGGAGGGTTCTCCAGCCCTACATCAGAATAGTTAAATTATTCCACAAAGGTCCACTGTGTAATTTCAATGTGCCAGGCAGCGTGCTGGGAATATAAAATGAAGATGATGTCGTTCCTGCTTCCAAGAAGGGCTCAGTCTAGTGGGGACTCCTAACGAGGCACTGCCATCCAGTGAGATAAGCTCATAAGGGAGGTTTGTACATAGCTCCCACGGAATGCAGACAAGGCAGCACTGGGTCTGCGGAAAGCCCTCTAAGACAGCTTCCCACAACTCACCGCGTTCACAAACACCAGCTCCTCAAGATACCAAACATCAGCTCCTCAAGATACCAAACACCAGGTGGGTGAGCTGAGGAGACTTAGGTTGAATCCCAACATAGCCTTTTTACCTGTGTGGCTTTGGCCAAATCCTTTCACCTCTTTAGCCATTGTTTCTGCATCCATAAAATGGGATAGTAATATCTACATTTAAGATTGTGAAGGTTAAATGAGACGTGCGTGTGTGCGTGTGTATGTGTGTCACACATTCCCGGCACACAACAGATGTTCTATACATAAAAATTCTTTGAATGGCAAAAAAAATCTTTTTGCTGATTATCATTTCTTCATAGGCAGATATCATATAACTTACACATTCGCAACGAATGGTACAATACCAGTTTTACTCAATAAATAGTTGAGAAACTCTCAACTGAGAAACAAATAGCTGAGAAACCTTTGAACTTCTCTGGAGAAACTTTCAAAGAAAGAAATCATTCGAGTTTCGGGGTTGTTTTACTAACTAAAATTCAAAGCGTCCAACCAATGGAAACAAGAATATCAAGGACCCCGGGCATCCTAAGAACAGAAATGAGGCCAAATTTATATTTGTCAACGAAAGAGGAAAAAAATGTAATTTGTTTAAAAAATCTATGTCCTACTCTTCCTCAACTGTGGAGACTGCTGAGGAGGCTGAGGAGCCTGTTGTTGAGGAAGAGTATGAATATCACTGAAATTTGTAGCTAGGGGAAAGAATTTTTTTTGAAAGTAAACTTATTTTTGTCTTCCAACCAAAATATATTCAAGGCCAAAGAAAATCATAAAATACAAATGTGCCTTAAGAATAATAAACATCCCCTATAGGGGCCGGCCCAGTGGCTCAGTGGTTAAGTGCACACATTCCACTTCGGCAGCCCAGGGTTTGCCAGTTAGGATCCCAGGTGCAGACGCGGCACCACTTGGCACGCCATGCTGTGTAGGTGTCTCACATATAAAGTAGAGGAAGATGGGCACGGATGTTAGCTCAGGGCCAGTCTTCCTCAGCAAAAAAGAGGAGGATTGGTGGCAGATGTTAGCTCAAGGCTAATCTTCCTCAAGAAAAAAAAAACGAAAACAAAAATCCCCTGTAACCCCATCACGCACAGTGATAATTACTGTTTACTGGGAGTTTGGGTCCCTGATTTTGGTCTAGTGCTCTATCAGCTGCAGCAGGATTATGAGAAAACAGGCAACAGAGAAACATGTTACATCTAGTAAAGAGATATACATGATGTTCTCATACCATTCTTAACCAAGAATGACAAGAGAAACTTTCTGAGATCTCACGTCCATAGCTTTGTACCCAACATAAACACTTGTTTCTGAGAAAAAAATGAGTCCAAAGTCACTGGGGCTATCCTTCTACTCTGGCAGAATTTCACTGATCAGTTAAATGCCAATGAATCAAGAACATCTGGTCTACATTTGTTTTAAAGCCCATGTGGGTTTAAATACAAAGAAACTTTGGCAAAATGTAGTCTTGGGTTTGCTGAATCTGGGGGGTGGGAAGGAAGGCCAAGAGGCACAGCAGAGCATGAGATGAAGTAAGGCTAACTTTGCAAATTCAGGAAAGTTCATCAAAATATTTCTTTCTGGTTTCTCTGGTTTCCCAACACTTTAGCAATGGCATGTACTTCCAAGTCAAATTTGCCAATTTATGTGTGTTTGCATTTCCGTACCTTGGGATCTGACCAGGTGACCAGGTAGGCAGTATGAGTCAATGGAAGACTAAACTTATTTATATATTAAAATATAATAGATAAAATATAAAGATTAAGATATAAAAATATAAAGATATAAAATATAAAGATATAAAGATAAAATACAATAGATAAAATATAAAGATAAATTATACATATATGTAGATACATATATATAATTTCAGGATTTCCAAAGTCTTTAAGAAGCTAATACATGTTATGAATCTCCAACAGCGGGGGAGTGTCAAGACCTAACACATTGGCCCCCAGCATCCTGGTTTTTCCTGGGCTGCTGCATAGGACACACATGGGAGAAATGCTGGACTTTTAAACCCAAATGGGGTACAGATGTCTGGCCACCTGCAATCTCACTCCTTTCATTCAAGGATCCATTCAACAGTCAATTATTAAACACCTGCTATGTGCTTCACCCAGTCTTGACATTCCTCAGTTTGCACATGTGCCTGAGCATTCTAATCCCACACTTAAATCTACACTTTTCCTGTGCTTAAAAGAAAACCAAAATGGAAGCGACCACTTAACGGTAGCTTGTGCTACTGCAAACATTTCTGTGTTTTTTCTCTTCCCGGTTGCAAGGACTTCAAAGGCAGAAGGTTTCTTTTTATTCCCCCAAACCTCTTACTGTTTCTCAACCCATATAAAACTAGCGGCCTTACAGAGCTGCTCTGACTGGTGAAGGTGACAGGGTGTGCCCATCTCTAGGGAAAGGGGCCCTGGGAGGTCAGGAGTGAGAGAGGAAGCGAGTCTTATTGGGATCTTGGTTATTCCCAGTTCTGCCACGTATACTGGAGAGCTGAACGCTGAGCACACACAACGCTGCTCTCCAGCTCTGCACCACACCCTGTGATTTAACCAAGGTGAGGGGATGGGTTGCCTTCCTCCTCCTAATCATCCCCTCGGTGAGAAAATGAGAAGAAAGTGTAGGCTGATCATAGCGTCTTTCCCTCCACAATTATGCTGGGAATCGAGATGGCCCTGTGGGGCTGCCCAATCCCTGCAGAACTCCTGCCCTGATGACAGGGAGGGGGCTGCTGCTTGCTGCGGCCTAGCACAGAGAAGGGGGCAAAGGCAAACAGCCTGGGCCTGGGCCACCAGAATCCTGTCCACACAGGAGATGAATCACAGCCCTCCTGCCCCAGCCGCATCCTCACACGGCGCTGCCAGGGGGAGCTGGGCCAGCTGGGCTGGGCTGAGGGAGCCCCTGACGGAGGCCACAATTCTGCAGACCCTCTTCACCCCTACTTCCCTCCACAGTGCTAAAAGGCATGGGGGGGGGCAGATAAATGACAAAAGTCTCCCCAATTCAGTTCCTCCCAAGGACCCTCAAGCCCTTGGCACTGAAACCAATCACACGAGACTTGCCCCAGCGCCTCTGCATTTACCTGTGGCTTGCTGCTGAGAACTGCAAAGCCCTTCTCGGATCCCATCCCAGCACGTATATAGTTTACAGACCTCTTTGGGGCAATAAAGGAGCAGGCAGTAATGATCCTTATTTCCCATATCAAAGGGAAATGAGGCACGGAGCTATTCAATTAGGAATAAATGTTTTTATTCCTACAGCACTTTGTACGAAGCACCTTCACACATACCCTGTCACCCTGCCTGGGCAGGGCCGCTCAGCCCCATTTCACAGAGGAGAAGGGGAAGCTCTGGGGAGATCACATGCCCAGAGGAGGCAGAGACAGATGAGAATCTGCCCTGAAGCCTCACAGGGATTCAGTTTACACTGACTGAGCGGTCGTCCAGCCTCGAAGGAGGGCTCTCCCAGAGGCTGGCCACTGCCTCAGGCCAGGTGCCAGGCAGAGGACAGAGAGTCACCTGGCTGGGGGGTTTTCCAGTGTGTAGAGATTTCTTAGAAGCTCTCAATAGCTCAACTGAAAGCATTTATAAATGCCCCACTGCTGGGGTAGACAGATAAATGCCAGCAGCTCAGAAACACTTGGTCATTCTCCTAAACCTTGTTTTTCCTTATCCACCTTCTATCCTGGGATCCAGGATGAGTTAAAGGGTTTTCAAAGCCAGAACTTCACCCTGACTGCACAGGTCAGGATGATCAAGAAGAGCCTCATGCGGTTCCCACAGCTGGGGCCATATCCAGACCCTGTCCACACAGCCTCGGGACCTGCTCTCTGAGCCACTCACCCCACTGTCTCTCATTTTCCCAGGGCCCTGGAGGCACACTGCTCGCCACCTCTTGGCCTAGAAGAGCGGGTGGAGGTGAGATGCGAAGGAAGACTGTTCCATCGGAAGCAGATGGAGGCATTCCCTCGCACCTGGGCCACCCTGGGCCCTTGCCGAATTACTAAAGAAATAGGAGATTTCTTTTCAAAATGCAGTGTCCAGAAATCTGTTTACATAATACAATACTATGGGCCCATAGCCATTCTCTGTAAGCTCTCACATCTGTTAAGGAAACATGAGCTATATCCTCAAGCTCTGATTGCTACACATTTAAAATCCCTTTGATCCTATTTAAGTTAAAAAATAACCCCCCAAAAATAGCCCCCAAGGCAATATTTGTAGATATATTTACATGCATCCTCTGTACCTATCTGTACAGAAAGTCTGGAAGGTAACACAGTAACCAATCACCACGATGACGCAGGGGTACTAGCAGGTTTAGGAACCACTGGAAAAGGCTTTGGAACTCAGATTGAAACCCAGGTTCACCCATTTCTTAGTGGTGTTCTCTCAGACAAGGTTCTTAACCTTCCACAGGGGGAAATGGGGTGAATGGCACCTGCCTGGCAGGACTGTTGTGAAGGCCAGAGATAATACCCATCAGATGCTGGCCTACGGTACACATGCGGTAAGAGCTGGCTATGATGGTTACTACTTCGGCAAAAGAGGACAGCTGCCAAAATGCCGTACCTCTAGCCTCCCTGTAGCCATAGAAACTGCCTCCTGCTGAAGGAGAGAACTAAGAGCATCACTCATAATTCTCTAGTCCTGGTTTTGCATTTGAGTCTCTGAAATGACCCCAGCCCAGAGGCCATTTAGTTCCTCGTGGAGACTAAAGTATTCTCCATTTGCTTCACCACCACCCCTCACCCCAAATCCATTCTCCACCTGCTCTGTAGCCTGGTGGCTGACCTCTGTGGGCAGCCCTCCCCCCACACAGGGCTCTGTGCCCTTTGCCTTCCGGTTGGGATCTGCCGATGGGCAGCACCAGCACAAGATCCTGGTATTTATTCCCCCTCTCTCCCCACTTTGCCAAATCTCTGGCAGTGGCTCTGTCCTTTCTGCAGCCACAGCACCTGTGGGGCAGCCCCACCTCCATGATTCTAGCTCTTGCTGCCTCTGTCAGCAGTCCTTTCATTAAACTGTCTTCAGATCAACGCTTTGGAGGGTACCATCTGCTTCCTGCCAGGACCCTGACCAAAACAACAGGGGAGGAAGCTTTCCCAATGAGAACTGCAACACTGTTAGAAAAGGGAGATACTAAAAATAATCATAAGCTTTGGAGACAGATTAATAATAATGTCCAGTTCAGGCTAGGACTCTGATTTTCATCATTTGAATCTCAAGGAATTCAAGCAATTTTCACCTAAGTGGAGAGGCCACTGAAAAAGCAGCCTGAGCCTAGAGATCTTGGCTTTTCCTATAGCAAGGAAGAATAAGCAATAAGAAGCTCTCTAAAGCAATAAGAATCCTGGGGCAGGAGAGGGAAGAAATTGCATCCTCGATGATCACTTATTCCATCAGGCATTGTATAAATTGTTCTCCATAAATTGTCTCACTTGGACATGGTATCAATTTGGTGAGGTAAGTAATATCATTATCCTCATTTTGCAGATGAAGAAACTGAGTCATAAAGATATTAAGGATCTTGCCCAGGGTCACGCAGCTGGTAAATGGCAGAACGAGGATTTGAACCTGAACAGTCTGACTCCACAGTCTGTGTGCTCTCAACCAATACATTATCTGCGTCCTCCAAGGGAAGGCCTGGCAAGGAGGTTGAGAGCAAGCAGAGGTGAGGGGGAGGCAAGCACAGCCTCTCTTCCTAACCGCCTCAGCTTCTGATGGTGTCTTCCCATCCATGAAATGCTCCTTATGGAGGAGATGAGGTCATGAGGGCATATTTCAGCCAGTTACTGGGATCATCAGCCACAGGGATCAACTAGAATTGAGACAGCATCTGTGAAAACAAAATGCTATAAAGAATTGTGACTTGTGAAGAGAGAGACTGTGATAAACTAGGATTCTTTGCAATATTATCAAATACCAAACCAAATCCTGTCTGAACCCTTTAGTCTGCAAGAGGGATCTCTCTTTCTACTTGTGGAATCCCCCAGTAGCACACAGCATGAGGGCAAATGTTACCCAAATTTGAAAAATGATCCAGAGACAAATCCTAACATTTTTGAGAAGGAAAAACAAATATTATTAAACACACTGGGTAATTTCATCCAGAGAGAAACTACCAGTAACTCCATCACTTTCAAAGGAAAACAATCTCTTAGACGAAATAACCAAAACACCAAGAACACACAACATCTTTCCAATGCCATCCTAAACCTAACCCATGATGCAGTGCTTGGTGACAGGCCCATAGTCTAATGGCAAAGCCAGCTGGCATTTCATCCTACACCTACGGGAAATTTAATAAATGAGACCACAGGATGTTACAGACCAAGGTATAGCTCAATTCAGGCACAGGAGAAAAAGCATTAACTGCAAAATAATTTGTAGTCTGGACACAGTGGCTGAGTCCTGATTCTCACTGACACATAACATTTGCTTTTTCTCTGCTTAAATCTACCTCCCTGTTGCTGAAGAGGGAAGACTGTGTGGGTGGTAGGATGAAAGATTCAGCCTTGTACATATTACATAGTTCAGTTATCCAAGGAGAAATAAACTGACAGAGAACAGTACCTGCACGGAACAGTAAGAAAATAACACATTAAGATATACTGTCAAATGGTTTCCCCATACTAATAATCTGCCAACCAATCAGCCAATCTGTGCACGTGCTTTTGCCCAGTGCAATTTTGAACCACTCTGGATTCTAGCTTTTTGACAAGATGACTACACCTGAATTTGTTCTTTAAACAAAGCAGGCTACAGAGATATTAAGAGTGGTAACAGGTCATCAAAAGTGATTTGCAAAGCCTTCTGGCTTGGTGCTCCATCTTACCAGTCGAGTCAGCCCCAGAAGCCCTGCCACTCATCTGCTCCTCAGCATGGATGAGCTGCAGGTCCGTGTATGAGGGGCCAAAACTGGGACTACTGGTGTCTTCAGAATGTGTGGTCCAGCTGCTCTCGGAGGTCAGAGGGCATCTCCCCAAGGAGTTGAAGGAAGGGCACATCCAGCAGGGCATAGTCAAAGGTAGGGCTGGGGATAGACCAAAAAACAAAAGCATGCAATATAAATAGTTGTACTTTGTTTATCTTTAGTGTTTGTCTTACTTTGATGTTGTTCAGATCCTATGAAATCTCAACAGCTGTACAAGTCAAAGAAGTATAGGAAGTACCACTCATGACACAGACAGAGAAAACTAATTGACCAAGAGCCCACGGTGAGTCAGTATGGAAACCAGTACTACAAGTAAGATCTCATGACCCGCAAATCAAACAAAATCTCACTAAAGACTAAAAGTGATTTTAGGCTCTACTTTTATTTCTAAACTTAGATTTCAGTTTCATCCTTACCCTTATATTTCCTCCCTTTTTTAGAAGGCAAACCATCTCAAGAAAATTCACCAATTTACACTGCAAAATTAAAGCCAGATTGGGTTAAGGGAAAGGGAAGATATGTGAATACGTATGTATCTGCAGATGAATGCAATATGCCTCTCCTTGCTTTGAGTCTGACTCTAGCTGGAGATTCTGCAGACCTTCACATATACAAATTGAGATTTACTAGGGCTGCTGATCTGCGATACAATGAAAGATATCTGTAAATGGGGAACGCACAGGGCATGGCTTTCTCTCCTTAACCCTGAGCACCAAATTCAGCCTTTCAAAACCACTGGAAAGTTTCTTTTTTAAAAATCAAGTTATGTTCCTAATTTGCCTTTAGTTAATTGCCTACCACATGGTTTCTCCATGGTGTTGCATAAGAACCTCATTGCAAATTTGCTGACAGGTACTAAAAACAAGTGCTGAAAAGAGTATGGACAGGGAAGAAGAAATAAAAAAGGGAGAAACTAGCAATTATTGAGTACCCATGAAATGTGAGACACTTTTACAAATGTTATCTCATTTCATCCAACAATCCTGAGAGGTGGGCAGTGGTCTTATTTGACACAGGGGGAAACAGACTCAGAGAGTCAAGCAGCTTGTCCAAGAAGATGGAGAGGCAGTTCTCCAGGACGGAGAATCAAAATTATAGCACGGGGTTAAGAAATAGGAAGGGAAAATTGAGATTTAAGAGGGAAAAAAGAATAAACAGCGGGGCTGGCCCCACAGCCAAGTGGTTGGGTTTGCGCACTCTGCTTCAGTGGCCCAGGTTTTTGCCAGTTTGGAACTTGGGCGTGGACATGGCAGAGCTCATCAAGCCACACTGGGGTGGCATCCCACATAGCAAAACCAGCGGCACTCACAACGAGAATCTACAACGACCTACTGGGGGGCTTTGGGGAGAAGAAGAAGAAGAAAACAAAAAGAAGACTGGCAACAGATGTTAGCTCAGGTGCCAATCTTTAAAAAAAAAAACACTCAAGAATAAATATCAATATTTGTGACATGGTATAAATATGAAACTATAGAGAATTTTCATTACATATTCCCTTAGGCATTTATAAGACATCTAGGTCTTTTCTCCGTCTGGAGTCCTCATGGCTCACATCCCCTTTTATTTAAAAATGTCACCCTTTCAGTAAGGTATTCCTGAGCTGTTCCCTCCAAAGATGCAAAGCGCCTTCTCTGTTTTATTTCTCCTTTGCATTATCACTGTCTACTGTATCACATATCCAGTGTCTTCTCCGCTAGAATTCAAGCTCCTTGTGGGGCAGGGACTTTTGTCCATTTGGTGCATTTCTGTACCCCATTCCTAGAATAGTGTCTGATGCAAGTAAGCACTCAATAAATATTTGTCGGTCACGTCAACAGAAGCACCACAAATGATTCCACAACAGTCTACATTAAACATAGACTGTTAAACTAAACCTTTACCTACAAAACGCCCACACAAACAAAAAGGAAATCGAAACTCTAAAAAAGAAGAAAAAACCAAAAAGCAAAGCTGTACTGGCAAAAGCTTATTATAGGACTGCCATTTCCTACAGTATACTGGATTAGACACTTTGAACTACTATGAAAATAAAATTAAAATATTAGATAAAATGTAAGAATATTATTTAAAATATATTACAGGAGGAGCAAGAAAGTAAAGACTTATCAGAGGACAAGTGAAATGGTAAGCAGAGCTCACAACCCGATTTTCACATCCTGAGTATTTTGAACAAACCAGGGAGACTCTTGAGTTTTTTAAATCTCGTGTGAAGCAGGCAAAGCGGAAAAAAACCTAGGACCAACCCAAGATGAGAAATCTAACAGAAGATCTGATGCATTAAGCTAGAATCCCCAAAGGGCTCAGTTAAGGGGCAAATTAGGAATAACCCGGACCCCCAAGCTAAAGATAGGAAAGAAAATGGTCTGCCTTAAGCCTGGGTGCCAGGTAGAGGAAAAAAAAATCTCCTGAGAATTTATAAGCACAAGCTGTCCCACAGAGGGGTTTGCAGCCAAAACTACTTGTGTGGTCTAAAAAACTTCCAGTATGAGAACTTAGCTGAAGTATTTCCAGGTTGGTAGTGGCCTCCAGCACCTGAGAAAAGCAAATGCTAATCCTTTCTGGAGAAAGACACCTTAAAACCAGCTTTCCCAGACAGAACGTTCCTCAGTTGATGCGCACATGGTAAAAAAAGAAAAAAAAAAAATCATGAAATACGTAAGAAATCAAGCTATCATGAACAAGAGCCAGAGAGCCAGCAAGGTGTGTATGGTGGGGGGTGGGGGGGGGGGAGGCAGGGAAGACGGGGAGCAGGATTCAAACAGAATCAGACCTGCAAAAAATTCAGACACTAGAATTATTAAGCAGAAAATATAAGTTTGTTTAACGAAATAAGAAGAAAAGAAATCAAAAATATGAGAAAGCAGCATGTAGAACTGAAAAGGAACTAAGTGAACATCTGGAGAAGAAAAAATACTGTAAATACAAAATTGATTGGATAGCATAGAGAGACAAGGAGATGAAATATGAAAGAGAGATTAAAATGCATGGAGGACAGAATGAGAAGGTCTCATAGGTATCTAATCTGAGTTCCTAATGAGAAGAGAGAGAGAATGGGAGACAATATGTAAAAAAATGTTGGCTGAGAATTTCCCAGAATGTATGAAAGATTTTATTTGTCAGATTAGAAATCCAGAGGTATCTCAAGGACAGTAACCAAAAATAACTCCACCAGCAGACATCAAAACTATATAAAGACAAAGACAAAGAGAAGATCTTAAAAGCCACCAAAGAGAAAATAAGATCACTTCCAAAGGGATGATGATTAGACTGCTACCACCTTCTCAACAGCAAGAGAAACCAATGCACACTTCAATGTGCTGACAGAAAATAACTACCAAATAGGACTGTCTGCTCAGTGAAGAGACCTTCAAAGAACAATGGTAAAATAAAGACAATTTAGACAAACAAAAACTACAACTGATCTAAAAGAAGGAAAGAAAAGTGAGAAAAGAAACATAAGACGATAGAAATAAAACTATATCAAGGGCTGGCCCCATGGCATCGTGGTTGAGTTCAGCACACTCCACTTTGGCAGCCCAGGTTCGCAGGTTTGGACCCCAGGTGTGGACCTATGCTGCTCATCAAGCCATGCTGTGGCAGCAACCCACATGCAAAATAGAGAAAAGATTGGCACAGTTAGCTCAGGGCCAATCTCCCTCACCAAAAAAAAAGAAAAACAAAAAAACCTGTATCAGTACTTAATAATAAATATAAATGGACTAAATTTCCAGTTAAGAGAAAAAGACTGTCAGGCTGAATAAAAAAATGAAACCAAATATGCCACTTACAAAAGACACATATAAAATACAAGGATTCATTGACCATGAAACTAGAGGGATGGGAAAGCCATACAAGACAAAATATGGAAAGAAACCTGATATATTATAGACTGTAGATAGACAAAGTAAAAAGCATTATTAGAGAGAGAGTATTACAAGAAAATGATAAAAATTTTAATTCATCAGAAATATATAATAATAATAATTATAAATTTGTATATATTTAATAACATAGCTTAAAATTATTAATGCAAACATTTACACAACTACAGAAAGTAAGAAATGTCTATCACCATACTGGGAGATTTTAAAATATACCTCTGTCACTAATGTATAGGTCAAACAGGCAAACAAATCAGCAAGGAAACAGAAGATAGATCAACAACAAAGTGAACAAGCTGATCTAATGGTTATACACAGAACACTGCACTCAACAGGTGAAGAATGCATATTCTTCACAGCCACACCTAAAACTTTTATGACAAATGACCACACACTAAGACATGAAGCAAGTTTTAACAAATTTCAAAAAAATGGGTATCACATGGACCATGAATACTGATCACAATACAATTAAATATCTAGTTATCTAAACCAGTTATCTACATAACCAGTATCCATTTATCTAAACTAGATACAAGACAATGTGAAAAATTTAGAAATTAAAAAACATACTTCTAAACGATTTATTGGGCAAAGAAGAAATCTTGACGACTATTAGAAAATATTCAGAACCAAACAATAACGAAAATACAGTATATGAAAACTTCCGGAATGCAGATAAGCAGTACTATCAGGGAAAGTTGTATTGCTTCTATTAGAAAAGAAAAACTTAAATTTAATACAATAAGCTTCTAACTTGTCAAGTTAGAAAAGGAGCAACAAAATAAACCAAAGAATGTTAGAGAGGAGGAAATAATCACAAAAAAATTATTGAAAATTTTAAAATACACATAGGTAAACGATTCTTTGAGAAGACTAATAGAATTGAAAAACTGTGAAGAAAAATCGAGAAAAAAATACACCACAAATAAAGAACAGTAACAATGAAAAAGGGTACATAATTACAAATGCTATATATATTAAGGAGGCAATGAGGGGAAATAATGAATGTCTTTCTACCAACACATTTGAAAATATAGATAAAATTGCAGAGGTCCTAGAAAAATATAACTTTTCAAAACTGATACAAAAAACAAGTTAAAAACCTGACTCAGGGGCCAGCCCTATGGCCGAGTGGTTAAGTTCACGCACTCTGCTTCAGCGGCCTGGGGGTCTGCCAGTTCAGGACCTGGGCGCGAACATGGCACCGTTCATCAGGCCATACTGAGGCGGCGTCCCACATGCCACAACTAGAAGCACCCACAACTAAAAAAAATATACAACTATGTACTGGGGCGATTTGGGGAGAAAAAGCAAAGAAAAAGAAGAAGAAGATTGGCAATAGTTGTTAGCTCAGGTGCCAATCTTAACTAAAAAACAAAAAAACCTGATTCATCCAATAACGATGAAATAAAATGAACCAGTCCTTAAAACCTTCCCCCAAGGAAAACGTCAGCCCAGGTAGTTTTACTGAAAAGCTCTACTAAACTTTAAAGGAAAAAAATATTTCAATCTTCCACTGACTGTTCCAGACTACAGAAAAAGAAAGACCACTCACCAACCCACTCTATGACATTAGCATTTCCTGACCTCAAAACCTGACAAAGTGCATCTCATTTATACTTAGATTCTCAAAAACGAGACTGACGGACCAATCTCAGTCACAGACATAGATATAAGAATCTCAAACAAATCATTATAGAAGAGAATCTAGTGATTTTTGAAAAGGATAAATCATGACTAAACTGAGTTTCTCTAACGACTGCAAGGTTGGTTAACACAGCGTGTCTCAACTTTTTTTCATTATGGCTCCTCTAAGGAGCGTTTTTCACTTTTTTTTCACCAATCACCCCCTTTCTTGAACCCCCCGCAAACACTGGCAGAATATCAGACTAGGAAACTGACATTAATACAATCCACCAATCTTATTCCTATTTCTCCAGTTTTACAGCTCTGTGTGTGTGCGTGAGACTTGAGTTCCATATAATGTTATTGGCGTGTAGGTTTGTGTATCCTCCACCACAGTCGAGACACAGAACAGTTCCCTCACCACAAGGATCCCTCACGCTGCCCTTTTATATCCACTCCCACCTCTTCCCTCAAGCCCTGTTCCTAATCCCTGGCAACCACTAATTTGTTTTTCATTTCTGTAAGTTTGTCATTTCAAGAATACTACATAAATGGAATCATGCAGTATGTAACCTTTTAGGATTGACTTTTATTACTCAGAAGAATGCCTCTGAGACTCAATGAAGTTGCTAAATGCATTAATACTTCATTCCTTTTTATTGCTGAGCAGTCTTGCACGGTAGTTTAACCATCTACTGGCTGAAGGACATCTGGGCTGTTTCCGGTTCCTAGCTATGAACATTCGTGTACAGGTTTTTATAGCAACATAAATTTCCATTTCTCTGGGATAAATGCCCAAGAGTGCAATTGCTGGGTCATACGGTAATTACATGGTTAGTTTTATAAGAAGCTGCCAGACTGTTTTCCAAAGTCATTGCCCCATTTTACATTCCCACCAGCACTCATGAGTGTCTCTTCATCCTCTTACAGGGTCTTTTGCAAAACAAAAGTTTTTAAAAGTTTTTAACCAGCAAGAAATATTTAGAAAATAAAAGAAGAGAAGGTAGTATTTATAATAGCAACAAAAAATATGAATCATATATAGTAGTAAATCTAAGAAAAGACGTGCAAGGCCTCGGAAGAGCTGCTTCTAAAGTTTATTAATACACTGTAGAGAATATCTACATAAATGGAGAGATTCGATACCAGGGACCGAAAGATTTAACGTTATAAAGATGTCAATTCTTCCCAAACTGGTTTACAGATTGATTGCATTCTCAATCAAAATCCTAGCATGGTTTCTTCCTCATATTAATAAGCAGAATCACACTATTTAGATATGAATGAAATTGAATTTTTAATAATATAAATATATTTGTAAATATACATTAAAGTAAATAAAATAATAGAAATAATACTGGGAAAATCCTGTATGGAAAAAAATGAAATTAGACTCCTACTTCACACCATGTAGAAAAATCAGTTCTAACTAGACTGAATGTCAAAGGATAAAAGGCTACACAAGAAATATTTTAGAAGACATGCAGCTAAATATCTCAGGACTTCAAGGCAAGGCAAGATTTTCTTTACCAAGACACAGAATGCACCAATGGACCATGAATACTGATCACAACACAATTAAATATCTGGTTATCTAAACCAGTTATCATTGGTAACAGATTGCTCAACCATTAGGGAACCTCAGCTTGGGGAAAGCAGGGACTGCGGCATAAAAGAAAAATAAACAAATTTCATATTATTAAAATTAAGAACTTCTTTCCACCAAAAGGCCCCATAAAGAGAGTGAAAGCCCACCCACAGGGTAGGAGCTAATATCTGCCACACGTCATATCCACAGGGAACTCCTAGAAATCAGCAAGAAAAAGGGAGTGATACCAACAAGAATATAGTTGAACAGGCATTTTATGAAAGAAAAAAATCCCCCCAATGGCAAAAATTGCTCAGTCTCATTAGTAATCTAGGAAATGCAAATTAAAACCACATGAGACACGACTCTTCTCTTCTCCCTTTCTCTCTGCCTGCCCACACTAAGATAGAAAAATGCGACAATTCCAAGTGCAGATGAGGAAGCGGAGCCACAGCATCTTTTACATATGGCTGATAGGAGAGTAAATTGAAGCCACTTTAGAAAATGGCTTGGTGTTATCTGACAAAATAGAAGATAAACACATCTTACAGCACAGTAATTCCCCTCTATCTTTCTTACAAAAGAGAACCACTTACACATATTCACCAGCATTTACGTTTAGAATGGCTCATAAAAAAAGCAAAAAGACAGGCCGGCCCAGTGGTGCAGTAGTTAAGTGCGCACGTTCTGCTTCGGCGGCCCGGGGTTCGCCGGTTCGGATCCTGGGTGCAGACATGGCACCGCTTGGAAAGCCATGCTATGGTAGGCGTCCCACGTATAAAGTAGAGGAAGATGGGCACAGATGTTAACTCAGGGCCAGTCTTCCTCAGCAAAAAGAGGATAGGCAGCAGATGTTAGCTCAGGGCTAATCTTCCTCAAAAAAAAAAAAAAAGCAAAAAGAATGCTTATAGAAGCACGTTCTTAATTGGCAAAAGGTAGAAACAACTCAAATATCCACCAATAATAGAATGGATAAATGAATTGTGGCACATTACTATAATGGAATACATAGCAATAAAAACTAAAGGAACTACAGCTACAGGTAATGACATGAAAAATTCCCACAAATAATGTGTTAAAGAAGCAAGCCACAAAATAACACACACACTATTATCATATCTATGTAAAGTTAAAAAACAGGTGAAATTAAACTATACCAGTCTCGATAGACGTGTAGGTAGTAAAGCTATTAAGAAAAGAATGCTGTTATTGTCACAGAACCCAGGAGGGTGATGATATAGGAGGGAGGGGAGGAGATGTCTGAATGCAGGAAGATGTAATCAGTGGGCACTTCTGGGGGATGACAATATTCTATTTATTAAACTAGGCGATGGGTTGTACTGTTGTTCTTTATAATTTAATATACTTTTTTTTTTTTTTTGCTGAGGAAGATTAGCCCTGAGCTAACATCTGTGCCAATCTTCCTCCACTTTATATGTGGGTTGCCGCCACAGCATGGCTAATGACTGGTGTAGGTCCACGCCTGGGATCCGAACCTGCAAACCTAGGCCACTGAGGGGGAACATGCAGAACTTAACCACTACGCCATGAGGTCAGCCCCCTATAATTTAATATACATTTTAAATGTTCCTTTGTATTTATTCAACAGTTAATAAAGTTTATCAAAACTACATATCAAAAGACTCCAATTTTTCAGAAAGAAAGCCATTTTAATTATTTGCATTTTCACATTAGCTCTCCATATTTATTAGCTATAACTCCAATGTTTCCTTTGAAAGAGAAACTAAGAATAACACAGCTGGGAGAGGCAATGTCCCTACATCTCACAAACTGTTCTCATTTGGGCTAATGCACTTTATTTATTTATCCACTTAGAAATCTTAGAGGAATCATTTTATTTAGGTTCTGCATTGCATGTCCTCAGGCCACGAGATTAGTTTGGGTGAGAAGTATGGAGCCTGGAGCTGCCTCTTCCCCCAGGGCCAGACCTTTGACAGCTGGGCGGGAGAGCAGCAGGTTGCTGTCATCACGATGCCTCACAGCCACACCCATCCAGCAAGGAATGAAGTGAGAGAGAGAAATCCACCTGTCCTCCTTTCCCAGGAGGTTATGGCAAGGACCCTGGATCCAGACCACCTGGTTCACATCCTGGCCCTAATCCTGGAGCCTGGGGCAAGTCACCTAATCCACCTGTTCTGGGTTTTCACCTGTAAAATGGAGCTAAAAAGTGTGCCCGAGTCACAAAGGGACTAGGTTAACACTGACAAAAGACTTGGAAAAGTGCCAGGCACAAAGAAAGTCCTTCAAAAGGGCAAGTGGCAGTTACTGTTTCCAGACATACACTTATATCCAATCTACTTGAAATCTCCACTGAGATCTCTAACTTCACATATTAGAACTAAGTTCCTGTTATCCCCTCCACACCAGGTCCTTCAGCCTTTCAGGTGCTCAGAATGAAACCTTTCGGTCATCCTTGATTCTTCTCACACTGGGTCCATCACGTCTTCTGTTAGTCCTACCTTCCAAATATGTCCGGAATCCAATCACTTCCCACCGTCTCCAAGCTATCTCCCGGGTCCAAGCCACCATCCTCTCCTGCCTGGTTTCCCTGCTTCTACATCTTTCTGTTCTCAACACAGCAGCCACACAGTTTTAAGAGAATTACCTGTTCACATTTAAGTTGGATCATACCAGGCCTCTGCTCAAAACCAGCCAATGGTTTCCTGTCTCACCCATAGTAAAAGTCAAAGGCCTCACCATCCCCAAGGACCTACGTGCTCTGAGTCCCCACGATCTCTCTGCCTTGTCTCTTGCTCTTCTCCCCAATTCACTCCACTCGTCACACACCGTGAACACGGCTGCCCCCCAGAGGTTCATTACTTGTTCCTTCCACCTGGAAGGCTCCTCCCCTAATTTCTGCAAGCTCACACCCTTACTTCCCTCAAGTCTTCACGCAAAAGTTACTGCTCAGCGGGACCAGCCCAGTGGCCGAGTGGTTAAGTTCGTGTGCTTCACGTCAGCGGCCCAGGGTTTCGCCGGTTCGGATCCTGGGTGCGGACATGGCACTGCTCATCAACCCATGCTGAGGCAATGTCCCACATGCCACAACTGGAAGGACCCACAACCAAAAGATATACAACTATATACCAGGAGGCTTTGAGGAGAAAAAGGAAAAATAAAATCTTTAAAAAAAATAAAATAAATTTTAAAAAAAGTTACTGCTCAGAGAATCCCTCCCTGACCTTGTGTAAAATTTCAATCCTCTCTCACTCTACTCCCCTTTTTTGCCTCATTTTTCTCTCCTTCCCACTTACCAAATTATCTAACACACTTACACTGTATCTACTTCTTTATCGTCTTTCTGGTATGGCTCCTCCAGCTCCATGGGGCAGGAATAGTCCCCTGAATCCCCAGGGTCTTGAACAGTGATTGACACACAGTGGGGGCTCAAAGCACCATTGGCTGAATAACAATAAACTTACAAATTGTCAGCTAAAACAATTAATACAGCAAATACACTACTTGTCTTTCTGTTTATTCTCTGGGATCCAGAGTAGATTGGGATTTTAAATACTTATATATGTTTTGATGTCATGTCCTTTATTTATACTTTAATGTCTACCCACTACAGCTGTGTGGTTTTTTCCAATGCAGTAGATGTGTCCATCGTGAACACAAAAGGAATCTAGTTCCATTCTTCATTTTTGGCTCCACTGCTCTTTCATAGTTGGCAATACAAAGTGGCTGTCCCCAGGAGTGGTTCAGAGGAGCTCTTGCTCACCCAGCAGCCTTCATTGGTAACAGATTGCTCAACCGTTAGGGAACCTCAGCTTGGGGAAAGCAGGGACTGTGGCCAACTTTCTCATAATTGCACTCCCAGCACCAAAATATTTTTTGCATGAATGAACTAGTTAATTAATGCATGCTTGGGCAGTTTATTGTGTTGTGTGTCCCACACTGAGGGTAAGATAGGCCACAAGGTCCCCCCGGGTGAGCTAGCATACTCTCTGGAAGAAGAGAATATTGGAGTTTTAAAAAATATATATTTTAAGGTCCCTTTTAGATAACTGGAGAAAGTCATCTTCAAGAGCTCCCCTCCCCAGCCTCGCATGGCATGATGGTAGCTTCAAGTACAATAAAAATATAATGCACAGTGTTAAGTGTGCTTTTTAAGGCAGCCCCCAGTTAAAAATATAGATGTGTATTTATGTATGTATATGTATTATGTGTGCATATATAAAAATGTATGTTATGCATATATGTCATGTGTGTATACATAAGCATATATGTTATGTCTGTGTGTATGCGTGTTTGTATCTGTGTGTATCTATGTAGTATATGTATGCATGTGTCTGTGTATATACATTGTGTGTATAACAATGGGAAGTCAAAAACTGATAATAGTCAGCTGATAAGAAAAAGGCATGATGGGGAAGAGGTTGACCTAGTTTCTTCGCCTATTTTGTTAAAAAAAATGCACTTCACTGAAGAAGCCATCTTTCAAGTTCTACCTAACAGCTCATTAGCCTCATAAATGGGAGTCAGTCATTCTGCAATAGGTCTCACCCACATCTTTCACCTTTTCATTCATTAACCCAACAAATACTAAGTGGGCACCTACCAAGTTCCACGCACCATATTCTGGGATAGAGAGTAAACGAGACAGACAACATCCCTTTCCTCTAGTGGGGAAGAGAAACAAGAAACAAACTAATAAATATATAACCTAACTTCAGGTAGAGACATGGGCTGTAAAGATATTTAAAGCAGAAAAAAGCTATTGGAGAGGTAATGCTTGTGCAGTGCTCTGGGTGAAAAAGTAGGGGGAGAGCTCTAGGAGGCAAGGGAACAGCAAGAACAGAAAACAATTTGTCGGGAACAGCAAGAGAGGCAGCGATCTGAGCAGAGTGGAGCCCAGTGGAGAGGAGTAGAGAGGCATCAGGCCCTAAGGAAGAAGAGCTCTGTTGAATTTCACGCCTGAGTACATCACCGTCTGAGACACATTCCAGAAAGGTCATTAATTACATTTAAAAACAGAGAACAACTCAAGGTATTAAAAGAAAATAAGACCGCCTCTGTTGAGGAGGGAAATACATATGCATGCCCAATGCAGTAGACCTTGTCCACAAATTGGCCCAATGGTTGGGATCTTACTCCACCCCCACCCACTACTCACTCCCAGTAGCCAGGATGAAAAACATAACAGAAATTAACGACTGGGCTATTCTTCTTTGGGATTAAGTCTCTCAGCTGTCATCCCCACCTCCCTCTGAAATGGCTGACATCATCTCTGGTCCTCCCCTAAACAAGTGGCTCTTTCTCTGGTCCCAGATAATTAGCTTCCCAGACACAATGGGAAGGCCTTAGCCCAAGCTGTTAGGGAAGACATTTGAAGCACAAGGGAATACCAGTGTTTTCCTTGGGCTGTGGGACAAATGTTCCGGAAACGAAAGTTTTTTTATGTTTGTAATTATGCATATCCTGCAGTATCTGCATAATGGGTCCAATTCAGCCTTGGCCTTGCTGCAAAATTGCCATGTCCATTGAGGAAGGTCAGTGCATAATATGACAAGTGAACAGGAAGCTTCATGCCAATAATAGTGCCTTAATTTTTTTTTTAATCTGGAGATGAACTTTGCTCTTTCAGGCAACTTGTCTGCATGCATTTGCAAACATGTTCTAAGTGCACGTGCGCACACACACACACGTAAAATGCACATACACGATATCAGCCTTTACTCGGACAGAATCTTTATAAAGATTTTAGGTGATAGGTAAGCTGACTGCTACATTCTTCCTGGTGCCTGGTAGAATTTTAAAGCCAGAGAAGGCAAAAATCCTAAATTAGGAAAACTCTGCAACTAGGGAAATGCAGGAACACTATTGCTAAAGGCGAATAAAACACCACGTGGGTTTAGGTTCATCTTCAAAAATATTTCTTTAAGAGAATGTAAAGATTCAATTTTGATTTGAACAGAAGCTTTTTTTTTTTTAACACTTTATTTCTGCCCATGGTTTAGTAGAATATCTATGCATTTCATTCAGGGTTCGGCCAAGAAGTTTCAGTTAAATTTCTTGACCTTTTTTCCACCACATAACCCAGATCGATCATATGGAATCTTCAGGCCGGAGATGTGAATAGTATTTTGTGGCTAATTTAAGTCTTAAGTTTAAGTATTTGACAGTTAATATTCTAATAAAAATCTTTCTGGAGAGAATATTTATCAAAGTGTCCTGAGCCAAAAAGGTCTTTAAGTCAAAGAGAGATGAATTCCACATTTGACCTCCACCAAATTTCAGGGGTTTTCATGGAGGAAACAATTTTTATGAAAGATTCAAGGGGCATGATTTAAATGCCCTCTCACTCCTAGTATCCTCAGGTCCAAAGAACTGAGGCCAGTTCTCTTTCCTATACATGTGGTTATAAAAAGGCTTTGTCACTCAATTGACTTTATTCATATTTTTCTGAGGGAGATCACGCATTTCCTTTTTCCCAGACCAACCACGATGGCACTTAGGCACTTCAAATCCTGCTCTAGTTGAAATCCCAAAGAAAGTTGTTCCCTTGATGGATTTAAGCATTTCTGGAGTTGCTTTCCCCACCAGCAGCTGCTCCTGGTTACCCAATCAACCTTGGTATGCTTCAGTGAACAATAAAATAGGTAGCCAGGTCACCAGAGTGGGGACTAACAACTCCCTGGCTTCTCTAAGCTCCCCAGTGCAGCTTCTGGCATTTACATGCCACAAAAATAAGAGATTTACCACTAATGACAGTCTCTTTGTCCCTTACTCCACCGTGCCTTCAGCCTCCTTGCATTTTAATTAAGGCAAACAGTACAATCCCCTTCCAGGCTGAAATCCAATGCTCTGTTGGCTTTATTCTTAGGTGGCACAGCTTAAAAGATAAATTCTTTTGTTTTTCGCTCTTCCTCTGCCAGAAAAACTGTGAAGAGTAGAGGAATGGGAACGGGGGAGGGAAGAGCTGTATCCCAGATAACATTTCTCTACCTAGCTGCTCCCTATGTACGTGTGCGCACGTGTGCGAACGTGCCTGTGAGTGTGTGTGTGTGCATGCTATCCTTTCTTTCCTAACTTCTCTCTGCAAGCCAGGATGTTAAGATGTCTAACAGCTGGCTAAGTAAGGCTCCACGTTTTGCTTCCAGAAATCCAGACTAGAAACAGCGCTGATCAGTCCCAAGCACCCTTCTTTGTTGTTCTCTCATCTATTTCTTTTAGGCCAAGATCATGATCTTCTCATAAAAGCATATTCGTGGAGAGGCTGCATGAGACAGGTCTAAGACACACAGTCTGCTCTTTCTCCTGACACAAAGACATCTGATCAGAAAGTGTTGGGTATTTATGAGAAGCAAACAGGACATGGGGTATAAAATGGGAAGAAACTGAGAAATTCTAACTACATTATGGGAAAGAGTCAGTTTGCTCTGGTGATACTGATGTGACTGGGAAGATAGCTGAGGCCAAAAATCAGTTTCCATGGAAGCTTCTTTCTGGCTGACCTTCACGACCTGTATACATGGTGGCGTAAATGTAAAAAAGGTTATAAAGGGCTATAAACTTTGGAGGTAAAGCACAGTGGCTGGCAGGGAACATCTCCCTAATAAATGGCCTGCATTATTCCAGATGTTCCCCTAACCCAGAAGGACTCATTCTCAGCCTTATACAAATGGATCCATTTTAAGATTTTGGAAACTTCGTATATTAGTTAACTGTGGCTGTTGTAACAAATTACCACAAACTTAGCGGCTTAAAACAATAGAAATTTATTCTTCGCAGTTCTGGAAGCCAGGAGTCTGAAATCAAAATGACTGGGCTGAAATCGCTACGTCAGCAGGGCAGCGCTCCCTCCAGGGGCTCTAGGGGCGAATCTGTTCCTTGCATCATCCAGCTTCTTGGTGGCTACTGGCATTCCTTGGCTATAGGCTCATCACTCCAATCTTCAAGGCCAGTATCTTCAAATCCTTTTCAGTTCCATCTTCACGTTGTCTTCTCTGTGTGAGCAAAATCTCTCTCTGCCTCCCTTTTATAAGGACACATGTGATTGGATTTGGGGCCCACCCAGATAATCCAGGATTATCTCCTATCTCAAAATCCTTAACTTAATCACGTCTGCAAAGACCCTTTCTCCAAATAAGATATTTACAGGCTCCAGGGACTAGGACCTGATGCCTTTGGGGGCCATTATTCGGCCTACCACACTAGGAAAACCTAGTATTACCAAAAGAATAGAGCAGGCAGCAGTTATTACAGGTGAAGCCTCACCCTGTCTCCATCACTGTGTGTATACTTGCGACACACATCTTGTTATTTTGCTGTAATGCTGCAGTCACGTATGTGATATTATTGACACAGCACGTGTAGCTAAACCTTTTGGATTCAAATTAAAATTTGAGCTGCCCAACAGCTTCCAGAGTGGAACAACTGTCTGATTTGAGGGATGTCTGCATTTTCTGTGTTGAGAGGGCTGAGGTCTAGTTTCTCCTGCTCATCACTTTGGCTTAAGTCTAACAACCACTATTCCTTATTGCTAAACACACTTCATGCAAGGACGCTCATGAAGGAGTTGGCCTACGTGGGCGAGGTAGTTCGGGTAACAGGAATGTACCCTGCAGCCCTTTACTCAGTGGGTTCATTGACGGGTCAGATTGGGTACTGGCAAGAGAGGAAGGCCAGGGCCCTTGGATTTATTACCATTTTCTTTCCCCCGTGATGCTCTGCACAGTCCTCCATGGTTCTTGGGTCCCTGGGTTAGAAACACTGCCTGAGGTGGGGCTGGCCCTATACATGATTTACTCCTGCTTCTTGCCTGAACATTGGACCTCACGTCCACTGGGAACCAGCCCACAGGCTCCTCCTGAGGCAGAGAGCTCCATCTCCACAGGGCTGAGTTAAAGTTCCATATGCGAAAACAGATGGAATTATTAATATTTGAGGAGTTTTCAAGCCAAAATTATGCTTTCATGCATTTGAAAGTTGTCATTTCTTGATTTGTTCTCTAGGAACATTAATCAATCCCATATCCTTAGTACAGTGCAGGGCTGGAACTAGGGTGAGGCAAGTAAGGACTCAGCTTGGGTGCAAAATTTAAGGGGGTGCCAAAAAGCTCAGTAATTAAATAATATTTTAGGGGCCAGCCCCGTGGCCAAGCAGTTAAGTTTGTGCACTCCACTTTGGCGGCCCAGGGTTTTGCTGGTTCAGATCCTGAACACAGACATAGCACCACTCATCAGGCCATGCTGAGGCAGCGTCCCACATGCCACAACTAGAAGGACCCACAACTAAAAATATACAACTATGTACTGGGGGGCTTTGGGGAGAAAAAGGAAAAGATAAAATCTTAAAAAATAATAATAAAATAACATTTTAAATGCAACATTTAGAAAATACAAAACAGCAAACTATGGCCCATAGGCTAGCCACCTATTTTTATAAATAAAGTCTTACTGGAACCAGGACCAGGATAAGGCCAGGGAAGTGTGGCAGTCACGCAAGTGTTGGTGGATCTTGTCTTTAAAATACTGATGTTTCGTTCAAGAACTTTTTGCATTGTTTTGACTTTTTAAAATAATTCTTCAATAATTTTGATTTTTAAATTGATTTTTCGTAATTAAAAAAAATTTTAAACCCAATTTTTTTTCAAGATTACCATTTTTCTTTAAGACAACCACTCCACTTTGGTATGGAGCCGAAGTGCTTTATGCTTATTTCCCAATTCATCTCAGAGAATAATTAAAAAGACGTAGTTAAGAATGAAGATTTAATAAAATTAATAATCTTTACTACTTCATCAAGGCTATTAATTGACTTTTTTTTTACTAGGAGTACACGGTGGCCAGAAGTTTTCCTTGTCATTACTTTTGCACCATCAGTGCAAATGCCAATACAGTAAAAAAGGCAAAAAACATCTTAGAATTATTATGAAAATAATTTTGACCCCACGGATCCCTTGAGAAGGTCCTGGAAAACCCCAGAGATCTACAGACCACACTCTGAGAACTGCTGCCTTAAATGACAAGGTTTTAACCACTTAAGGTTAAAACTACTAAAGGCCAAAACCATTATCAGTAACAAGCTAAGATCCTCAGTCAGACGGGGGCCATATAATGACGACTACCCCAAAGTCAGTTTTGCAAATATAAGTAGTGAAGAGTTAAAGCAAATTGACCCATCCGTCATATAAATAGTTCTGAGCAATCAGGAATTCTTTGAGGCTCAAGGTATGAAAAAGACGTAAAAAGAATCTGCATGCCATGCATATAATCAATAATCTGAAGGCACGGCCTCTAGGCAACTAAGCGGAGAAATACCACTCTACCCACACCCTCCTCCTGTGCCTCCTAGGAATGAGGGAGCGGAGGAAACCACAGCAGGAGCAGGAAAAGCAAGGCAAATGTACCACAGAGCTTCCCTACGCTGTTCCAAGGTCCTGGGGCCCCTGCCCGGTGTTAAAGCTTTCTGTTGATTAAAAACGTTTGAAAAACAAAGGAATTGCTTTTAAAAATGAAAACTAGCTGGGTCCGACCTGGTGGCACAGCAGTTAAGTGTGCACCGCTTATCAAGCCATGCTAAGCGTCCTAGATATAAAGTAGGGGAAGATGGACACAGATGTTAGCTCAGGGCCAGTCTTCCTCAGAAAAAAAGAGGAAGATTGGCAGATGCTAGCTCAGGGCTAATCTTCCTTGGGAAAAAAAAGAAAAAGAAAACTAGCAAAACATTTAACCCACCAACAGAAAAACATATCAACCTTGCTTTTTGCTAGTAGGTGTCTGTGGTAGAAAAAATAATGCCCCTGCAAAGATGTCCATGTTCTAATCCCCAGAACCTGTGAATATGTCACCTTCTGTGGCAAAAGAGACTTTGCAGATGTGATTAAGTCAAGGACCTTGAGACAGGGAAACTATTCTGGATTATCCTTGTGGGCCCAATGTAATCACAAGCTTCCTTAAAAATGGAAGAGGGAGGGCTGGCCCATGGCCTAGTGATTAAGTTTGGTGCACTCTGCATCAGCGGCCTGGGTTTGGTTCCCAGCTGTGGACCTACACCACTTGTCAGTGGCCATGCTGTTGCGCTGACCCACATACAAAATAGAGGAAGACTGGCACAGATGTCAGCCCAGGGCTAATCTTCCTCAGCAAAAAATCAAAACAAAACAAAAATGGAAGACAGGGGCAGAAGAAGTCAGTCAGAGGAAGATGTGATTATAGAAGAAAGGCACAGATAGATGCAACATTGCTGGCTTTGGAGGCAGAGGAAGGGGCCACATGCCAAGGAATGTGGGTGGCCTCTAGGAGCTGGATAGGGCAAGGAAACAGATTCTCCTCTAGAGAGTCCTGAAAGGAATGCAGCCCTGGCAACACCTTGATTTTAGCCCAGTGACAGCCATGTCGGACTTCTGAACTACAGAATTATAAGATAACAAAGTTGTGTTCTTTAAGCCACTAAGTCTGTGGTAATTTGCCACAGCAACAAAAACTAATTAGAAAACTAATACAGTCCCAAAGCTTATCCAGTCACCCTAAGTATGCTTCAGTGCACAATAACATAAGTAGCCAGGTCACCAGGGTGGGGACTAACAACTCCTCTGGCTTCCCTAAGATCCCCAGGGCAGCTTCTGACCATTTAGCCGCTACAAGTAAGAGACTCACCATTAATGACAGTCCCACCCCTGCAGATGTGGATTCAAGAGGTCTGGGACACAGGAATATCCATGTTTAACCAGTGACTCTATTAGAGATGCTTGGTGGTCTACACTTTGAGAGAGATTCTTTTCCACTTGTAAGGAGCTTACAATTTAGGTGCTGAGTAAATATAATTCCAATCCGTAATAGATAGATTAATATGCATACTTTTAAAGACAGGTAAACAGCCAGGGACAAGAGCTAGAAATGGTCCAGAACACATAAATCCTTCCATATGCTTATGTTAACAAAAACTAGTTGTAGAATGAATCCAGATGAGCTCTCCGCCTGCTCTCTCCTGCACAGCTAATGCTCCAAGCAGGGCTCTGGAGCAGGTCAGATGAATGCTGGCAGCCCTACAGACCTCCCATGGAAAAGCACCCCTGGTGAGCAGAGACCTAGCCGAACCCTTCTCAACCTCCCACCTGTTTCTTTATGAGGTGGTGACGTGCTGGCCCAGGGTGTGTCATCTTCAAATTGAACCCAGTTGCTGATGGCGGAGGCCAGGTCTGGCGCGGGCTGCTCAGGACTCCCAGGAGGGGAGGCTGCTTCAGAGATGAGGCCCATCTTCTCAGAGGAGTCCTGAGAGCCTCCATCCACCACGTGGTTCTCCCCAGAGGAGCTCTCGGACTGATCTGAGGAAGACAGTCCTGGAAGGTGCTCTTCAGTGGCCCCTGAAACAGATACCAGACACCACCATTACATCACGCAAGGAAGGCCACTCTTCTCAACTGTCTCATGGAGGCAAAAATGAAAGATGGGCAAGGCGGGAAACATGACTCACCAAGACAGTAGGTGAGGGCAAAGAAACAGCCATCACCATCTGTCTCTACACTAAACGGGTGTTTTCCTAAAAATACGTAGACACTATAACCTCAGCATGTCCACAGTCAGTATCCAGGCAGGCTGAGACTGGGAGTCCTATTCACTATTCTTATCCCAGCATCTACGCCAGTGCTCGGGGCTCACAAACTAAAATGCCTTCAGAAGCCAAGAAACAAATATAACTGAGTTGAATGGGACAAGGAAAAGGCAATAGGGACTGGTAGAGACTGGGGCTGAACAGGAGAGTTTCTGTCTAGACTAAAGACATTCAAATTCAAACTTCAAACTCTGTGCAGTCCAAACTACCCACATCTGCAGGCCGCCATGCAAACCCTGCACTAACGACCAGCTGAACATGGCACACTCTTTCGCTAGCTTTGCATCATTTTATTGGTCCTGGAACATTTAACAGCCTTCAAGAAACTTTTTTATAAAAAAGAACTATATCCTGATGGTGGCGGCAGTTACACAGATCTATACATGTGTTAAAATTCATAAACCGCACACCAGAAATTGTCAATTTTACTGTTTGAAAACTTTAAAAAAAATCAAAGTACTAATATGAAACTCCTTTCTCCCATCACAAGCCAAACTAACTGGTCTACCTGCAGGTGATCAAAGCCTGTGGACTAGCACTGTGCAAAAAGAAATGAAAGGGGGGGCCGGCCCGATGGCACAGTGGTTAAGTGCGCACGTTCCACTTTGGTGGCCCAGGGTTCACTGGTTCGGATCCCGGGTGCGGACATGGCACTGCTTGACAAACCATGCTGTGGCAGGTGTCCCACATATAAAGTAGAGGAAGATGGGCACGGATGTTAGCTCAGGGCCAGTCTTCCTCAGCAAAAAGAGGAGGACTGGCAGCAGATGTTAGCTCAGTGCTAATCTTCCTCAAAAAAATAAAAGAACTAAAAGGGGAGTCACATATGTAATTTTTCTAATAGTCACATTAAAAAAATAAAAAGAAAGAGGTGAAACTACTTTTAACAATACGTATTTCAACTCGGTATGTTGAAAACTTACAATTCCAACATGTAATTAATATAAAAATTGTTAATGAAATATTTAACTTTTACTAGGTCTTTGAAATTCAGTGTGGGTATTTTGCACTTAAAGCTCATCTCAATTCTGACTAGCCACATTTCAAGGACTCAATAGCCACATGGCTACCATATTGGACAGCATACCTGTCAACTCACACTTTCCAGGTGCTGTAAATGAAGCTGGGCTGACTTCGGCTGGCAGAGGCAGCTGCAGTAGAGCAGAACCAGCTGACATGGCTCAGCAACTGTCTCCCATGTCCTACCTTGACCTTCATCCCTGAGCACCAGTTCCTTAGAAGTCAATTTGGCCATCTTCATCATGATCATGGATGACAATTACTGAGCTCCTTCCATGTGCCAGTCACTGTTGTAAGCACTTTATATCTGTTATTCATTTAATCCTCACAACCACCGTTAGGTAGGTTCTGCGATTACCCCTATCGCACAGATAAACTACTGCACGGAGAAGTTAAATAAATCATCTACCCAAGGGCACATCACTCATCTGTGCTGGAGCAAGGATCTGAGCCCGTGAAATCCAGCTCTAGAGCCTGCTTACTCTGCACAACTACGCTTTAAAAGTGGAGAAAATCGAAACTGCTGTCAGAGTAACAACTACAAAGGCTGAGTGTAAAGTACTTGGTAAGTACCAAGTCTATGCTCCTTGGAAGAAAGCAGCCAATACTTTTGGCGTTTCCAGGTCCTTGTTTGGGACCCTAAGGTTCCTAAGATGCTTCGTCCAGGTTTCTAAGCAGAAGAATCTGCACTTCAGGAAAGTGAGAAACTGGCTCTCTTTTACATATTAAGAACCCACCCAAAGAATGATCAAGCAGAAGCCATAACAAGCAGGCGTGGTTCTCTGCCAATCTCTTCACTTAGAAAATGAAAGCACTCCTTACCCTCAGAAGAGACAGGAAAGAGTGGCTCCTCATTGAAGGAGACCCACTCCGACTGGTGGGTAGCGATCACATGGTCCAAGGTCGTCATGCTAAGAAGGCGCTGGTCATCTTCACACTTGCTGGCCTCAGGCAGACCCCAGAGTAATGCCTGGGGTGGGGTGAGCGTACAGTAGTACGGTAGATTTGGGCCTGGGGTCTGTTATGGGGGTCTTGCAGAGGGCAGCTCTCAGAATGTTGACAGATCAGCCCTTCCCGCCTTTGGTTAATCAGCCAAGCAGAAATCTGTTTAAAAAAATAGTAAAAATTAAAAAGGATAACCATTGTATTATACCCAATCCACACAGGGCTAGGGCTCTCAACACCGCCCACGAGGAGGTCTGAGTGGTTTCCAACTGGCCTTACTTCTTTCTGTCCTTGTCTTGCCCTCACTTCTCGTATGGAAATATCCGCCTTGAGCATCAAGGTTTCTGCATATGCCTTGTGTGTGTAAATAATCACACAAATTTTAGCAATTAGATTCCCAAATTACCTCAAGTATTTTTGAAATACTTTTATCTATAATATAATGCCGTCAATGTAAAGCAAATATTAAAACTTTGCAAAGTACTTTCACTTTCTTTTCCCAGTGGTGAAAGAAAAGCATGTTCTTTCCTATTAAATCAGTGCAGTTTCTTGCCTTAGGCAGGTAGCTCTTCGCAAGCCTGATTTAAATCTTTGGCAGAAACCCAACTATCTCCAGATGGTATCTCCAAGCATGGTTTACCAATCAGGAAAAGTAGAAATGGAGTCATCTTGTTCATTTGGAGTAAGGGGGTTGGGAATATTTGCTTTAGTGAAAAATGTGAGTTAAAGAAAGATATTTTCAATGTAGGCCAATTTGAATTAGTAAATAAAAGTCTAGCCTTTACTCCCATTGCAATTATGTTCCAGGTATACAGAAGGATACTTCAGAGACTTATAATCTTATTTGTACTATTTATAACTTGAATCTAGCTGTTGATCTTATACTGAATTAATAAAATCTGAATTAATGCAAAATTAATGTGTTTCCACAAAAGAGCTACTATCCACCTCACACAATACCAGTTCTTATTCACTGAATACTCACAATATTCACTTTAGTCTAGAACAATTTAATTCATAGCCTGCTAACTGGTGCACAAGAAAAGGAAAATGTTGAGGAAATTTTGCTACAGGTTATTATCTGCAGTAAATAATCTTTGCTTGGGAAAATCAGAATAGAAACATTTAATTGCTTTTGCTTTTTTCGTAATTAAAACAATCAGTTTTGCTGTACAATACTTCCTAAAAACAACAGTTTGTATATAATTTATAATTTTCAGAAACATATTTTCATATCATACTTCATTTGATTCAATAGCCATTTTAGTTGGATAAGACAGATTTTATATAATTCTTTTACAGATGAAGAAATCTGGGCTGAGAGAAGTTAAGTGACTTATCCAACACTTTTTTATTTCCAGGCCCTTGTTTGGTGCCCTAAGGTTCCTAAGATGTTTCCTCCAGGCTTCTAAGTGGAAGAATTGGCACATCCCAGGACAGTGACAAATGGACTCTTTTTCTTCCAAAATAAGATCCCACCCAAAGAATGATCAAGTAGAGGCCACAGTAAGCACGTGTGTTAGATGCACCAAGCTAGGAAGTGATAGATATAACCCTTGAACCTAGGTCTTCCGATGCCAACACACTCTAAACTTTGGGTCACAGCCACAAAAAGTACTAGAGAATATATACAGACTATCACCCAACTATGTACTACACAAACATCAATTACAATGGAACCATAATGAAATCATCTGTGAAACTCCCCATGTGGAAATCTCCAGGGCATCCAGGCTGTACAGAGAATGCAACGCCTAGAAATCTCTCTTCCAAGTCTCTCTCCTAAGATTCTCACCAACAATGGGACCAGACGTGTGCAAACAGCCTGCAGAGTGCAATGCCCAGAAACCAGATCGCACCAGAGAACCACATAGAGCCCGCAGACCCAAAGAGCTGATGCCCGCAGGCTTCTCCCATAAAGCCTTTCTCAAGCCTCGTCAAGTGTTAGTGTCGCTCATTGTGGTAATGGCTGCAGGCCAAGAGAAGACAGTAAAATTGAAGAGTTGGATTCTCCTCTTTCAACAACAGCAGCATATAAACCAGGTCCAACAACAATAGCAAAAAAGCCAGAATACAAGTCCATGTGCTGACACACGCAGTGTCACAGCTCAATGGGGAAAACATCCTGCTGATCCCGTGATGATGAATCCAGCGAAATTCATGGATGAGTGTGGGTGAGGGAAGAGACAGGGGAGGAAGGGAAGGAAAAGGGCGAATGGGGAAAATACCTAGAAATTTTAGAGCTCAAAGGTTTTAAGGACCACTAGTCCAGCTCTCAAGTTTTACAGATGAGAAAACTGAGGCCCAAGGAAATCAGGCATAGCAACAGAGATGGAAAGCACTGGCCCCAGAGTTGGACTGTCCACATTAGGGTCTTGTATAGTCTTTAAGCCTAAGTTAACTCCTGCACAGCAAGAATAACAAAACTCACTGCCTACTTTTAAGGATTAAGTGATATAATATACCCCAAGTGCTTAGTACTGGGAGTAATAAACTGTCACAACGACGATGATAATAGCAGGTGACCTTACAGAGGGCTTATTAGGTGCCGGAGCCCCTTCCAAACACTTTATAAATGTCACAATAGCCATCACGGCTGTTGTTAAATGACTCGCCCGAAGTCACACAGCTTGTTAGTGGAAATCTTGGGACTAGCATGCAAATTTTATGAAACCACCCCATTTCTGTTATTTATACCTTCTGATTTTAGTGAATTCCCTTTTTCAGTCATTTGTTGAGCAGTTCTCCCAGATGTTAAGTGGAGTCAAGCACTCAGCCTCGTCTTTACAGAGACAGGTACATTCTGGCTGAGGAACGAAGACAGTTACTCAGAAAGTATAAAAGAAGAGCCCCAAAGATTTATCTACCCTTCCTTAGCTTGTCCATCCAGATCCAGACATGGGCCGGTTACAGATAATGAGTAATCCCAAGAAAGTTTGGCAGAACAAATTTATTATAGGAAACCCCTATCATAACCCTGTGAAATGGATTCCAGATATTTGCCATGAAACAGCCACGTCCAAAAAGCCACGAGACTCTAGACCTTGAGGAGTGCTGTGCTAGCAGCTGGAAACCACAGAAGAACCCAATAATTGTGGGGCTAAGTTCACCGTGGAACTGGCTTCTCTGTAAAAACCTCACCCCACTTTTAGAACATGAATCATAAAGTGAGACTTAGAATCACCACAAATGAGTAGTGACTCAGTATCAGCAGCATGACTGACCAAGAGACACTAAAAAATTCATTGAAGTCTCTGAGTTGCCATTTCAGAGAGAAGCTTCTTTCTCAGCGTCCCTTACACACTAAAATTTGAGGGTAGAGAATGCAGTTGGCTGATGAGATGGGAGCCATAGAAAGAGAGTTGTCTTGTGTTGATCCTCTAATATGCATTCATGAGCCCTATGTGTCTGGAAATGTACCAGGCACCCTTGGAGATAGTGACCTGCAGCTTGCAATCCAGCCAGGGAGATGAAGATACACAGAATAGGAAACAAGAAATGTGGGAATAACTGCCTGCTAGAGGACACACTGGAAATCTTTAGCCATGGAGAGATCTGCAAGCACTGGAACCATTAGGGGCCAGGCAAGTTTGTTGGATCTGAAGGACATTCTTGGGTCTGGACTGCCAGAATGGAAGAGTAAGGACATCCTTGGGATAGAGGATCAGCTAAGTGAAGATTAAGAAGCAGACCTTTGTGGGGCTTGTTTCTGGGCCAGTGAAGAGGTCAGTTTGATGAGAGCTAAGGTGTCTACTGAGGAAATGTGGGGAGAATGGATTGATGGCCTTAACAGCTGAGGAGAATAATTCAGTAGGAAATGGGAAGCTGTTAAAGGTCTAAGAGTAGAGAGTGACTCAAGAAGTGTGCCTAAGGGAGATTAATATTCCTCAGACTGTACTGAGCAAGAGCCTGGTGATCGAAGCTATTGGCCACAATAGGACCTGAGTGTGTCCCACAAAGTGAGGAGCCAGCATCACCAGGACTATGTACTGGGTTCACTGTGCTGGACCCATTCTAAGGCCTGAGGGTACAAGGAAGAATAAGACAGCATCACTGGCCATAAGTAATTTACAATAGATTTGCAGGGAGGTAGGACAGCAACGTAAAACAATAACACAATAGGCTCTCTAATCTATTGTGACAGGTTATCCCAGAAAACAATAACAGCAGAGAGTAAGGGCCTTAAAAGACTGCTGGGGGCAGTCAAGTGGTCATGAGTTACACCTTAAATTGAAAGGGAGGCTCTGAGCAAAAGAGTGGAGAGGCAAAGGCATTTTAGGGAGAGGGAGTAGGAATGGCATGTCTACTTGACAATGAGTTGTATCCTGTTTATCTCAAGAGGGTGGGAATGGTATTGAATGCGCTGGAAAAGGAGGGGTTGGAACAGTGACAGCTCTAAATTTCAGAATGAGTTTGAACTCTTAAAACTACCCTTTCCATTCCCACTGCCAGCGTCTTCATTCAGCCCCTTATTGTCTCTCATTCAGACAATTAATAGTCTCCCAGCTGTTTCCCCGCCTTTAGCATCTTCCCTCCCAACCTATTAACCAATCTACTGTACCAAAGCAGTCTTCCTAAAACCCAAAAATGCCCATGCCACAGCTCTGCTCAAAAGCTCCTCGATGTCTCCTCACAGCCAGAAAATCCTTTCCTCCTACGTTAGCCAGTGTCAGTTTCTGTTGCTTGCAACCAAGAACTCTGATATATGGTGCCCTCCTTTGACTCCCACTAATCCTACTTGTCCCTTATTCCTCACATCTTCTGTTTGCTGACAGTATCTTATCTATACTCATTTCTCACATTATAATGAACACATTTACTAATGTGTCTATCATGCCAGTTAGCCTGTGAGCTCCCTGAGGAAACGGACTGGATCTTTTCCTTGTGGATGTCTCCAACTCTCAGCATAGGGTCTGGCATTTCGTAAATGTTTGTTGAGTAGACGGTTGAATGAATGAACAAATTAGCTTGTTTACCACACAGAAGGTAGCCTCTTCAGGTCTTTTGAGCTAGTATATGTTTTAGGAAGGTTAAACACTATATATAACATAGCTTAAGAGACAATCTGGATATAGGGCAACATGTTCACTCCCCTTTCTTTTTGATCTAAACCTGTGCTATCCAATTCCAATACAGCAGCCACTAGACACAGGTAACTAGTGAAATGTGGCTAGGCCAAACTGAGTTGTTCAAGTGTAAAATACACATTAGATTTCGAAGAGTACAAAAATTTGTAAAATATCTATTTAGTAATCTTTATATTGATTATATGTTGAAACAATAATCTTTTGGGAATATTGGGTTAAATAAAATATATTGTTAAAATTAATTTCACCTGTTTCTTTTAACTATTGTTAAAGGAGCAATTAGAAAACTTAATACATTTGTGGCTTACATTATATTTCTATTGGACAGCATTGCTCTAAAACAGTCTATTCTTTATTTCATCCCTGTTTTTGAAGGATATTTTTCACTAGACACAAAATGTGACATCAACTTTTTTTTCCTTCTATATTTTGTCTTTTGGTCTCTTTTGTTTTTGATGAGGAGTTGGTTGTAATTCATATTTTGCTGTAATATCTTTTTTCTCTAACTGCTTTCAAGATTTTATATTCTGTTTTCAGCAATTAACTATGGCGTGTCTAAATGTGGTTTTCTTATAAGTCATTCTACTTGAAGTTTGTGAAGTATCTTAATCTGCATGTCAATTTTTTTCATTAAATTTGGAAAAATTCAGTCACTATTTCTTCAAATATGTTTTTCAGCCCTTCTCTATCTCTTTTCCTATTGACCTGTATTCAAGCTCATTGACTATTTGTTCTGTCATCTTCATTCTCCTGTTAAGCTCATCCTGTGAATTTTTCATCTCAATTATTCAACTTTTCCATTCTAAAATTTTTATTAGATTCTTTTACAGTTTCTATTTCTCAGCTGAGATGACCTATATATTCACTCGTTATGACAATATTTTCCTTTAGTTCTTTGAACATCTTTATAATAGCTGCTTTAAAGGCTTTATCTGCCAAATCCAATATCTGGGCCATTTGGGAATTAGTTTCTGTTGATTTTTTTTTTCCACTGTGGGTAATATTTTCCTATTTCTTTGCATCCCTAATAATTGTTGGCAATACACTGAAGACACTCTGGATTTGATCTTCCTCTGCAGAGCTGATTTTTGCCAGAAGTCAAACTGCCTGCTCACTTTGATCTTGCATGGGCGTGGTCTTCCACTTTGTCGGACGGATTTGTGAAAAGCCAAAGATGTTTCTCAAGCCCCTCTCACTACTCCAGGACTCAACTTCCAAACTCAGTCTCCCTTGCAGATCTTGACAGCACTTGGTTCCAGGCTTTGTTAGGATGGGTTTAAAGTAGGCCATACTTTAGAGCAGGGCTTGGCAAACTACAGCCATGACCCAGGTCTGGCCCTCTGCCTTTTTTTCTAAGTAAGGATATACTGCAACAAACCATGCCCATTCATTTACATATTGTCCATGACTGCTTTTGCTCTATAATACAGAGTTGAGGAGCTGTGACAGATACTGTATGGCTCACAGGGCCCAAAATAATTACTACCTAGCCTTTTATTAAAAAAAAAAATACCCACCCTGCTTGAAAGCACAGACCTTATCCCTAAGACACAGACTTTCTGTGTCTTTTCTGGATGCTTGGGATGTTAATAAGGCATTAAGAAGGTCTTTCTACAGCGGCTGGGCTAGACCGCCAGTGTCCCTCCGTATTGCTTGACCTCTAATAGCTCTGTCCCATTCACAACCCTGGAGCTGCCACTTTTGGTAAATCTCATATGGTCTCAGTCTGTACCCATGCACACCAGCTCAGCCAAGGACTCCCTGGGTACACCCAGACACATTGCTGTTCTCCCCTTCTCCATGCAACTCTCTCCTCTCTACCGCCCGCCTTGCAGATTCCGGCTGCTTCAATTGCCCCAGACTCTGATCTGTTTCCTTAGCTCAGCAGGACTGCTGTGCTTGGCACAAACTCCAGCTTACTATGCTGCAGTCAGGAAACTCTCCCCTGGAAGAGAGATCATCGGGCTCACCTTAGGAGTTTTCCTTCACTTAGGATTGAATATTGTGCTTTCCAGGGACCAATACTTGAATACAATTGCCTGATACATTTTGTCCAGCTCTGTGGCTGTTTACTACAGAAGGACTAGTATGTTACCAGTTAAAACCAGAATTGGAAGTCTTCCCCTGAAACATACCTTTCTGACTTGTGTTCATTTTTGAAAAAAGAAGGGCCGGCCTGGTGGCATAGTGGTTGAGTTTGCACTCCACTTTGGTGGCCTGGAGTTCATGGGTTCAGATCCCGGGGGCAGACCTACACACCACTTGTCAAGCCATGCTGTGGTGGTGTCCCACATACAAAATAGAGGAAGACTGGCAGAGATGTTAGCTCAGGGACAGGAGGCAAAAAGAGGAGGACAGGTAACAGATGTTAGCCCAACTGGCCAATCTTCCTCACCAAAAAGAAAAAGAGACCAGTTCAGATCATCCAAATTAGGGTGATTTATACTGATGTCCTGGATATATTAATTAGAAGTTTTACAGAACTTTTACAAATCATGTGAGAAGGAAAGGAGGCCATACAGCCACGTGGATTAATTCTATCCCTTCAGAGCTGGAACAACGTTTTATTTTGTTAGGTTGGCTATGCTATACAGTGCCATAACATAATTCTTGCTTGGTTAGTGATCCAGCAGAGGTTATTTGAATCTGAGAATTCAGCCATCTTCATCTTCCACCTCTTTGTCATACATATTCAACTAGACAGCTACTTTCAAAATCTCTGCATCCACTTGTTGGGGTTTGAGGCTACTGGCAAATGCTATCCAGGCATCTGTTTGGGGTCTTTGCAGAAACATCTTAAACTAGATCCCAGTGCCAATTCCAAACCCCAAAGTAAGGCCTCTGCTTTTTCCTGATCAAGGACAAGCATCTAAAGGGCAAAAGGAAAACTAGGAAGAAAGGAAGAATGGGAAAATTAAGACTATATGGATTCTACATATTTCTTTAGAGCTTTCTTCTAACAGAAGAATCAAAAGAATTACCGAGCATGTACTATGCACTCAGATCTATGCACGGTACAATGATACAAAATAACATCAAACCTGGTTTTATACTCTGAACCTCTGTCACAGTGGGCTACGAAAATCACAAAAGCTTAATCAGGGAGTTCAAGTAACCATGCTACTTGCTTCCTAAATTATCAGAATAAACAGAAGCCTGGAAGGCCTGATTACCCTACAACAAAATCCTAAATCAGATTAAGGTCTTGCAACATTATTGCTCTTCCTTCTTCCAAATTCTTTTCCTTTGCAACAGAACCTGAGTTCACTGGAGAACAGACACACATACACACGCACACATTTTAATTAACAGGCACTGTGGTATTCCTGGAAGGGAAAAGTAGAGCGGCCCTGGTTGTTTGCTCTTCTTCCCATCTTTTCACTCTTTTTTCTTTCATTTTTTTCATTTAAATATTTCATTCTTTAAAAATAAAAAGAGGCCCATCATTCTTCTTCCATTTGAAGTTGGTGAATAGAATGAACACCCCAGGGGCCGGCCCCGTGGCCGAGCGGTTAAGTTCATGCGCTCCACTGCAGGCAGCCCAGTGTTTCATTGTTCGAATCCTGGGCGCAGACATGGCACCGCTCATCGAGCCGCGGTGAGGTGGCATTCCACATGCCACAGCTAGAAGGACCCACAACTAAGAATATACAACTATGTACTGGGGGACTTTGGGGAGAAAAAGGAAAAAAATAAAATCTTTAAGAAAAAAGAAAAAGAATGAACACCCCAGCCTCAAGTCAACAAATATGAGAAAGAACTCCAAAAGAAACATATGTCATATTTCAACTATAGTCAGTATCCATGATTCTCCATTACTAACGTTCCCCATTTCTATCAATCACACACACCATAATATCCTGTCTCTGGATGTCTGTTTTTGCCCCCTCTAAAGTCACATTACATGTGTGTGTGTGTGTATAAATGCACTCATATATATAAATACATACGCATGTAAATATACACATATATATGTACATGCACACATATATGTATATCCCAACGTTATAATTACAAATCTTCCATTGTGTGATATTGTTCAAAATAAATAATCCTGATAGCTGTGCTATCCAAGAACTCTGTCACTCCACATTTAGAGTCAAGGATCTAAGTCACGCTTGGCTTAAAAAACAGGTTGCCTCTAATCTTTAGTGCATTCCTGAGGCAGTGACCCTGAATGACATCCCCAGGTACCTGAACAGTGTGTCACATTTGGTGAATGACTTTGGTAGGAGGTCACGTTTTAAAGTTGCAGAACACTTTCTATTAGCTCAGACTTTTAGAAGGCGGTGGCTCACTCCATCTTGGTACACTCATCCTGGCTTACTTCAGTTTCTATCTGGATAGGGATACTAATATTTTTGCCTATACAAAAGCAGAAACTTGGTGTGGATGATTTCTTTTTGTCTATATTTTAGAGCCATGAGTCTATCACTTTGGATGTCCCATCATGAGATTGTCAGTTTCCTAGGAGACTAGAGGACTCTTGTGGGTCCTAACAGTGGCCATATTTCCTGGGCATAACCCTAAGACTTTCCAAGAACTTTAACAAAATATTATTATTATATGTCATTCATGCTAAGATGCCATAGATTATAAAATGAATCTAATTTCAGAGATTATAAAATATTTAAAAATATGTATATATACATTTCTTAGAATCAATGAAATATATATATATATATTTTTTTTTTTTTTGAGGAAGATTAGCCCTCAGCTAACTACTGCCAGTCCTCCTCTTTTTGCTGAGGAAGTCTGGCCCTGAGCTAACACCTGTGCCCATCTTCCTCTACTTTATATGTGGGATGCCCACCACAGCATGGCATGCCAAGCAGTGCCATGTCCGCACCCGGGATCCGAACCAGCGAACCCCATGCCGCCGAGAAGCGGAACGTGTGAACTTAACCGCTGCGCCACCAGGCCGGCCCCTATATTCTTATTTTTATACCAAATACTTATCAAAAATTACAATTATTGTATATTTCCAGGATGCAAAGAAGTTAATGGATTATTCCAATTCATTTTTATAATAACCCTGAGATAAGTTAAGCAGATATTTCTCTCACTTGATAGATAAGGGAACTGGCTCAGAGGGGTTGCTTGATTAGTCTAAGGTCACACAGCTAACCATGACAGAGTTAGGACAGGCTCACAAGTCTCCTGACTTTAAATTCTATACTGTTTCCACTATACCACATTCTGACTTCCAGAAAACAGGTGGCAAGAGGAGAGTGGCAATACTCTCACCCACCGGGGCAGTGTGGAGGCAGAACTATGAAGCTCCATCCGAGTTCTAGGACCCTGTGACTCCAAATGGACAGAAAAGAGGAGGCAAGCCAAGGTAGGGAGTGCTGCCAGGCTCTGCCCTCCAATACAAAGGCATGCAGAAGGCAGAGGTCCAGGACCAGCAGGCCACTCTTATCTGGCCATTTGGAAACAGGAAAAGAGTTTGAAATGGGGCTTTTCTCCATGAGATTCCTTGAATCCCAGGCTTGGAAAAAAAAAAAATGAAAATGCTGCTAAAGAACTCAGTAAACACAGGAGCAAATATCCTTGGTGATAACTCTGTCAGCAGGAGAGGGGCAGGTACTAGGCATGTCATAACAAGGGCAGGAATTTCCTGAAACCACAGGAAATTTTACAATTCTGAATAATTACTAAATGAGATAACGTGGGTGAGCGTGCTCTGTAGACTGCAGAGCATTATTCAAAACGTAAGTCTGCACAGTGTTGCTAATCAAGCAGCAGAAGAGTGGAAAGGAGCCAGGGCCTTGAGAATAGGTCAGGCGCTCTGGAGACCCTCCCGCGGCCACCAATCCCTCTCCATGGCTGGTAGGGGAGGCAGAGGCACAGGGCCGGGAAGCAGCTGGAGTGGCTCGCACTTGATTAACAATGATGCCCGCAGACCTATCTCCTACCTCCCAACCCTGGCCCCAAGCACTAAGGAGGTGAGGGCCTCACCTTGTGATCCCATAGATGAGGCACATCATCTCCTCCGTCCCTCCCACCAAACTTCTGAAGTAGGTCCTGTTAGTAACATCACCATTTCAGCGATGACAAAAGCTGAGGCCAGGGGGGTTAAGTAACTTGATCACGGTCAGAGAGCTAGTACAGTCATGCATCACTTAACGACAGGGATATGTTCTGAGAAATATATTATGCAGTTCCATCATTGTGCAAACATCAGAGAGTGCACTTACACAAACCTAAATGGTATAGCCTACTACACACCTAAGCTATATGGCACTAATCTTACGAGACCACCGTCATATATGCAGTCCATCATTGACCAAAACGTCGCCACGCAGCATATGACTGGAAATGGTAGTGGTGGGTTTCCAACCAAAATCATTCTGACTTTGGAAACTGTTCTCAGACAACTCATTGACTCATTCATTCAACCCACCAACACGAATTAAGAGCCGACAGTGAGCCAAGCCCTGACTCTGTGCTAGATGTTAGGGATGGAGAAATAAATATTACAGAATCCAGAAAGGCCAATTAGGCAATGGTCTCACACTCGTGAAAGACTTCAAATATTACTAAAAATGAAAGCTTACATTTAGTCACAGGAATCGCTGAAAGGATTGAAAGACGTGCCACCTACAACCTTAAATTCACGTCCCATTACCAAATCACTCTGTATAGAGTTCAATAAATGTAATTTATAAATCCTATAGTTATCTTGTGTGTAGAATATTATATTGTGGGCTTATAAGTATATGGGTACACATTAAAGGTTTTAATTTAGTTAAACACAAATATACAAAAAAGGTCATAATATTTTTCCAACCCTGTCTTGGAACTTCTTCAATCTTTAATATACTGGGCACCTCAGAAAAAGGAAGGGACATAGGTCTCTTTCCACCACCTCCAAGAGGCCCTGAACTTGAACGATAGCACGGGTTACTATGGAGGAGGATCAAAGGTCACAGGGATGGGGTGGGGTGGGGGAACCCAGGAAGGCTTCCCAGAAGAGGCTGTATGGAACCTGCGTCCTAGGAAGATGAATAGCACACTCATTCAGAGCACAAGCTTTGCAGTCAGGCAGGCCAAGCCCCTACTGTCAACTGTAATCATGGGACTATGTCAAACTCTGTCAACCTGAATTTAACCTAACAGTTTCAGAAATTCCTGTGAGGATGAAAAAAGATGCTGCATGTAAGACTTTTAGCACAGTGAACAACAAGTGCGCCATCAATGTTATCTATTACCACTATGATGTCTCCTAATAAAGGATGAGTAGGAGTTAGCCTGGTAAGGAAACAAGGCAAGAACTTGCTGATTTCATTCCTGTGGTCATGGCATTCAGGAAGTGAAAGTGGAAGGAAGGGGGAGATCTTAGAAATTTGGGAAAAAAGGAAGTAGTGGTGTGAGCTTCTGCCTGACACAGGAAATGGCTCAGCCAGCTAGATGCACAGCATTAGTTGGCCTGGAAATGCCTAATGAGAGAAGGTACTGGAGGCAAGGACACCACATTGGACAACTTTGGGACTCCGTTTGCAAGATCATCTATGTGAGCAGTGTCCATGGAGTGTGTATTGCACAACCTGTACTGCTGAAGGCAGCAACCTGTCGGGACCGGTGTTCCAAGGGTCCCTTAACAGCAGACACTGCTCCTTATAGGCACCAGCCAAAGTGTCCCACTACTGTCCAAATCAGCTGGGCTGTTTCAGTAAATAGGTGGCAACAGTGTGATCAGAGCTGTTATCCACCTCTTTGGGCCACACGGAAACCATATCTGAAGGAGACAAGTTGTGACAAGAGAGTCAGGGATAATCCCAGTATATGAGAACAACCGCAGGAACACGGAGCCTTCATTTCAGAGGCTCCTGCCAATGCTGACTATACCAAGAATAACAAAGATCAGAGGAAAAGAGAGCTCTGGGCCACGGATCTCAAGCTTGGTGGATGGCTCTACGATGAAGTTAGCTCAATGCAGATTTGTCTAGAAAAACACAGAGCTTTATTCCCCAGGTAGATGACAAACATAAAAACTATTTCCCCATCCTTCCTTCTTTTATAGAAATGAAACTTTCCTCCTGGGCTGAACTGCCAACTCCCCTTAACTCTTTCCCTGCCACTCCAGTCTTCAGCATCCCTCCCTCCCAGAAGCCCTGGCCAACACGCCATCCCCTGCACCCTGACACTCCCACAGCAGTGTGCTGCACAACTCTGGCAGGCACCATTCATGTCAGATGCAATGGGAACAGTGCCCCCTTAACTGAATGCTGCCCCTGGAGCTGTACAGTGCAGCCCCGAAACAGCACACGCCCTCCCACCCCACGGTCCATGGTCCACACTTAAGAAAAAGTCAGGAAATGTTAATGTTCAGGAAAAAACCCTGACTGGGAAAGAAGATGAAAGTAAATTCCTATCACCATAGGAATCCCTGGGGTTATTCCTCATTCACTAAAAGAAATAACAGATAGGAAATAGCAATTAAGCTGGGATGATTAGCAGAATGGTAGCTGAACTGAGGGCAGAAAAGGTCCCAGTAAATATCCTAAGGAAATTAGGAGTGTGGAATTAATTGGGAGTAGGGGATGGGAAGTGAGCTTTAATTTTGGATATGTTAGGATTCAACGATTGTGAAAAAGAGGGTGGATACAGAAAACGTAGATTTGGGGCCTAGAGAAAAATTAGGGGGAAAAAGTTAGATTTTAGAGTCATGCAAAAAAAGATGATATAGGAAGGCAAGGGAATGAATAGGTTATCAAAAGAGGAAATAAAAAGATAGACAAAGGAAGATGGCCGACTCTTGGAGCATGCCTACATGAGTGGGAGGGGGAAAGCGAGAAGGAAGAAAGGGGGCCCCAAAGTGACAGAGCCAGACAGAGAAATAGAGAAAAACCAGAGGTCTCCAGGGTCATGAAGGCAAGAGGGAATCTTCAAATAGGTAGGTTTCTCTAGTGTCACATGCTGTAGAGAGACATTTCGGGGGCCTGGAGAGTCACTGCTGACCCTGAAGAAAGTTAACTGGGCTGTTAGCTCCCTGACAGTGGTCCACGCCCTTTCTCACAGAATCCCAAAGCTCAGAAGGAAAGGAACAAGCATTTGTGGATAGAGTAAAACAAGTGGACTGGAAGCCGACTGCAGGGAGTTAATAATAAACTGACTGCAGTTTAAAGTTTAATGACTCTTAACACAGCTTTGTAAAAAAAAAGGCAAAAAATTACCAGCATGCACATTATTCATCCCAACTACAAGTGTCTATGGAGAAAGCATTTTTCCGTTTACCTGGCAAAAACTGAAACTCACCTGCAGTGAGGGGCAAGAGGCTATTTCTGGAATCTTCCCTGCCACAAATTCTCTGAATGACCATAGCAAAATTTCAAAACCCTTCCATGTTTGTTTCCACAAATTTATTAATTTGAGATTGATACAAATTTATTTTCAGGGGCCGGCCCAGTGGCACAGCAGTTAAGTGCGCGCGTTCTGCTTCAGCACCCCGGGGTTTGCCAGTTCGAATCCTGGGTGCGGACATGGCACCGCTTGGCACGCCATGCTGTGGTATGTGTCCCACGTATAACGTAGAGGAAGATAGGCATGGATGTTAGCTCAGGGCCAACACTCTCTCAGCAAAAAGAGGAAGATTGGCAGCAGTTAGCTCAGGGCTAATCTTCCTCAAAAAAAAAAAAAAAATTTTATTTTCAAAGACCTTAAAAATACCTGGAAGATGGGAAACAAACTTAACTAGTCTCAAACACTATGTGTTTCTCACACATTCTCCAACAAAATACCTGGCAGGTAAACACTACATCCATGGTAACTTTTCAGCATGGCTTCCCACCTGTTTAAGCAAGATTGAAACTGGTCCTGAGATTTACCAGGAAAACACCTCCTGAAAACCCAATAAAACCTCTAAGGACTACAAAATCTCACCTTAAATTTGTTTTCTATACAGAGGTTAACACTCTGTCATTCTCAGATTGTACTTTAAAAAGAGAATAATAATAACTATAGCAAATATCTTTTTTTTTTTTTTTGGAGGAAGATTAGCCCTAAGCTAACATCTGCTGCCAATCCTCCTCTTTTTGCTGAGGAAGACTGGCCCTGAGCTAACATCAGTGCCCATCTTCCTCTACTTTATACGTGGGACGCCTACCACAGCATGGCTTGCCAAGTGGTACCATGTCCACACCCGGGATCCAAACCGGTGAACCCTGGGCCACCAAAGCAGAACGTGTGAACTTAACTGCTGTGCCACCAGGCCGGCCCCCTGCAAATATCTTTTGATTGCTTCCTCTGTAAGGAACAGTGCTGAGGACCTTCCATGCATTATCTCATCTACAGCTCCATGAAATAAGGTACTGTTGTTAATGCCTATTTTCCAGATGAGGAAACTGAGGCTTGGGTCAGCTAACTTTCTCAAGGTCACACAAGCAGTATGTGGTGGAGCTAGGATTTAAACCCAGAATATACCACAGATCCTCACAAGGATCAATTTTCACGACTATATAATATTCCATTGCATTACTGACATTTAAAGATATATGTTTGATTTTTTTAATTAGAAAAGATTTTTAAAAATAGGAATCATGGAACAGATGGCCACCCTGCACAGGGACCAGATCACAGGTTCCAAACGATGAGTCTTTTTCTACTAATGGACCCATCTGATCAGTTTCCCTACACGAGGGTGGCCAATGCTGCACAGACAAGGAAGGACAGGGGATGCCCGACCGAAGACTCAGACTCCCAGCTAAGCCCTGCCATCCACACGCGAGAGACTACCTGACCTGTGATGTTCCTCCCCCTTCCACCTTCACTGGCCCCTGCTTCTCTAGAGAAATGGTCATAGGTTTGAATGCGTCTTAGGCTGGGTTCCTTAGATAACAGAGCCTGAGGCCAAGCTTTTACGCCAGTGCTTTATAGCAATCCTAGGGAAGCTAGAGTGAGGGAAGAAAAGAAATGAGACAGCCAAAGCAAATATAAGATGGAGTGGGACTGGCCATGGCTTCACAAGAAACCTAGCTTCTTGCTCAGTTATATGGGACATCCCCAGAGAGGCCTATTAGGAAGTGCAGCTTCTCAAAAGCTTCCATTGGAGGAAGTGATGGTAGGAGAGGGGATGTATCTGTCAGCTCCTGTCTGTTTCTTCTTCCCCAGTGGTCAAAGTTCACTCCATGGTGACCCAACTTCCCCATACTTTTGGGGTATCGTCTAGCCCCTTTAGCAGTGGCTGGGGAAGCCAGATGGCGCTTCTCCGAGGAACTCCAGCATGGCCTTGGATGGCAGAACGGTAGATCCCAGCAGAGCTGGTGTCTCCAGCAGCCCAGAGACACGTGGGGTTAAGAAGATACAAGGTGGTGCCTAAGAGGTAGCCAATACAGGAAGGTTAAACAGATAGGAATCAATGCTTGTATGCACTCCCACATATGCAGAAAATAAAAGAGATGGTCTAAGAGGTCTTTTCGGACTCTGGGCTGTTTCTGCTCATTGAGCTTCTACAGGTTGTTAGAATTCTGCCACAAGACATCACCTCTTCATTTATTCATTTCCTCATTCATTCAGTAGCATTTATTCAGCATCTCCTATTGCTAGGCACATTCTAATGAAACTTCAGGGATACAATCACAGCACAGAGTGATCAGGGCTACCCCCGGAGAACCCCCCAGTGCCATGCACACAGAGGAGTGGCACTTGCCTAATTTTTGGGTCAGTGAAGAATAACTGAAGGAGGGTAAGACCTGGGCAGGGGCTCAAAAGATGAACACAAATTAGCTGGGGACAGAGAAAAAGGACATTCCATGCTGGCAGTATGACATCTATAAGAACAGAACAGGACAATACAATCTGGTCAATTAGAGGGTGCTATTTTACTTAGCCATGTTTAAATGGTTGTGTTAACACACAAAATCACTGTTTGTTACCAATTAGTGTGTATAACAGACATCTCCAACCTTATATTCATCCCCAGACTTCCCCGCTATATAACCCCATTCCTGAACATCTTCCATCACTGACCCCAACCCTGGAGCAGGTATCAGAGATGGGGTGGGATCTGGAGATAAGAGTAAGGTACAGTGTGAGTGGAAGACAGGGCTAAGAAATGAGGTTTGAGTTTAGGGATGGCCTGAGATTCAGGGTTCATGTTAGGAATGGGGCAAGAGGCAGGGTTGAAGTAATGTAGAGCTGGAGTGAGGAAGTCTGTTTTGTATGTGATTTAGAACCTTGAAGTGCAATAATTTTTTTGTAAGGCTCCCATTCAAAACAACTGTAATAAATGTAGTACGTTCACACAAAGTCTAGGAGATGAATGAAAGCATGTTGTGTTTTCTGAACTGTAGTAATTCAGTTTGACTAAAGCAACGAGTCAGAGGGAGAGTAGTAAGACAGGAGGATGGAAAGATTAGGAGTCAGGTCAGACATGGCCTTGTAGGCCATACCAAGAAGGTTGGGTTTTTCCATAAAGGCAATGGAGATCAATTAAACAATGTTAAGTGAGGAAATAACATGATTCAATTGTGTTTTAGAAACATCATTCTGGAAGCAATGAGGAAAGTGGACTGGAGGGTGGGAAGTGATAGGCATTGCAAGATGAAGGATAAAGAGAAGAGATATTTTTTATGAGCCATTTAAGATGTATGATCATTAAGACGTGGGGATAAAGTCAGTTGGAGGCTCATTTAGGTTGGTAGATGGACAAAAAAGATTCTTGGAAAACTGGATAGATTTTTGCGCCGTTCACCAAGACAAGGACTTCAGGGGGAAGAATGGTGTTGGTAGGATATGGCTGGTAAGGATATGAAGAGTTCAATTAGACCCAGTGAGTCTGATGGGCCTATGGGAGATGTCTATAGGGCCTGTTAAATAGACAGGTCAAGAGCTCAGAAGAAGAGAGAGGAGTGTTGATAATCTAGATTGACAAGTCATTGGTAGCCACAGGTTTGGATTAGGTCACCCAAAGAGAATGTATAACATGAGAAAAAACAAGAACCAAGGGTGGGAAGGTCAACACTTATGTGCTGGGCACAGGGTAGCCACTTGGGAGTTCACTATAAATGCCTTCTTCGGGCAACCATCCTGGAGGCCTGGACCAAACTCAACCTTCCATTGCAGGGAAAATCAACCTCCTTTACCTAGAATCCAGAGAAAAATCAGGTAAAAGAGATACTAGTGTTCACTCAACTGGTGAATCTTCAGGTAATACAGAGTTAAGGGAGCTCTGCATAGGCTCAAGGGCAAGAGCGAGAACAGGAAGCACTGGACAGAACTGTGGGGGTTGTGCATTTCTGGAAGTTCAGCTTTCCAACACTTGAAAAAGTGACGCCTTCTTTACTTTTCTGCCGCATGGGCTTCTGTGGGTGCACCTAAGATGTTTGACACCCTTATACTCATACCTCCACTACATACACGTCATCCATCAGGAAGAGTTCTCTAGTTAGGGCCAAGGCCCAGATACACAACCCGAACTTGAACGCCTCCCCCTAGGAGTTCTTAACCTTTTTTAAAAAAGGTATGGATCTCTGGATCTCTTTGAGATAATAATTTAAGCCAGAGACCCCTGTCCCTGGGAAAACATGCACACATGCAACATTATTTATCATTTCAGGTGCTTCATAGACACCTTTCCCAAAGTCCTTCCACGAATCTCCTTGGGATCTCCGGACTCCCTATTACAAGCTCCACCCTAGAACAACTTATCTAGCTCGGGTCACTTTCAGATCTTTCAAAAGAAAACAAAATCATCCCAGAGGAGCACAGCAGAAGGAAGCCAGGCAATGTGGCTTCTCCTGACCCTGAACTGATAATTCCTTATTTCCGTTTTCAGTAATGCGGAGGATATCTCCTTCCCTTTTCTAAGAATCCCTTCCCTCCCTCTTCCCCCAACAAAGCAGACATACGGGCATAAAACCAAAACAACCCAGCCAAACACTACAGCTCAGGCTGCCGCGGTGGGCCACCCGGGCCGCAGCTGCAGCGGGGCCCCAGGCCGATTAGGACAGTATCCTTGGGAAGCAGGCCTCGCCCAAACAAAAAACATCCCAAGTTCGTGGCTGCTGACTGAAGGCAGGGGCATGTGGGTGTCCCCAACTGCCAGGGACAGCACGAGGACCGGGGATACACTGGGTGGGCTTGGCACAGTGTGACAGTTGAATAAATATCTGTTGACTGAGGGCTGGCTCTGCTTTGGTAGAGCGGAGTTTTGGATTTTGATGGGTGACACGCACTGTTGACGCCCTGTACTTTCTCATAGACTGTAAATTTAGAGAGCAGATATATTAGGAAGTGTTACCATTTGTAAGACGAAATAATCCTCACGATATAAAAGGCGCGCAACTCAGCACCTTTAAATGGTGACAACTCACCCATCTCCACACTTCTAGTGTATTTCCTCCTTTTAAATTTATTTTTCTAGTTTATATATTTTTTCTATTTTACACATATATATATTTCCTATATACATTTTTTCAAATTTTTATATATATATTATAAAAGAAATACACTCTTACTAAAGAAAATATGGAAAACACAGAAAAGTATAACCACTGGTGTACTTCTGAAATGATCTGATTTCTAAAAATTCCCTTCGCATGCCCCTTTTCAGCTTCCCAGGGACACTTCCATTGTTTAAGGGTGAGGTGTTCCTTTTGTTGGAGGAGATGCTGTCACCACAGACAAATGGGACAGGATCCTCTGACCTTGTCACTCTCTGGGCTCTCACCTCGCGGCTAAGAATTATTTATTCTATTGTTTTTCTAAGTTGATGGAAATTTCCCACAGTCTATGCCTATTCTCTTTACTTCCTCAACCTGAAAGACCAGAAATAAAAATTTAATCACTGGAAGCTCTCTCCGATTAATTTTTCTGCTTTGGTATTTCTAATGTTTTCTTTCAGTCCCCACACCACCCACCTCCATCTGGAGGCTTCTCAAAAATTCTAGTAGGGCTTTAGGAAGCAACCGCACCGTTACATAGACTTGGTCGCGCCACCACTAATAGGAGTATTTCTTTTGGAAGAGGTCTCACTGACAGTAACTCTTACAAAACAGAGAAGCCACAAATTCAAGGCATATAAACCACAAATGCAAACACAGCAGACGTACTCATTAGAGAATTGAGAGGCAAGGCTTCAGAACTTGATTCTCCATATTTTTAGACTCTTATTTCACTTTGAGAGTGAGACTTTTACAAAACAGATTCAGAATCACGTTATTTGCTGAGAGAAATCAAGTGTCCTAGATGCATTTTCCAACCGAGAGTAAAACTTGGATTTAAAACAGTCGGGAGGATCAGTTTGCTAGAAAAGAGTGAGAATTTCGTAGCTGGCTCGCAGTGTAAAGAGCACATGCGAGGTTAGTGTATAAAATATTGAAAGACTGTCATTGCCAGGGATATCCATTTTTTCTGCGTGTCAGTTTTCAGGTCTCTGAATGCTTGTGCATCTGTGATTCCTGTACCAACTGCCACATACACAGGCCAGACTTGATCTTTGGCCACAGTATTTCAATTACAGAGGAAGCATAAGTGGCTGACGTGCGCAGAATTTATTGCAGTATCTCCTTGACCTCTCTTTTTTATTTTTAATAAAAGAAGGGAAATAGTAGTGGTATAGGTTAAATTCAAGTGTGGTTTTCAGCTCAGGGAAAATTCAAAGGGCTTTAAAAACGTGTGAGCTGTCACCGCTCCTCACTTCTCACACTTTGGCACAAACAGTGACAATTTTACTGTGATAAAACGATTAACAGTTTCACAGCATTAATGCAGCCGTATGTGCTGAGCCCTCAAACCTCTGAGAGGGGCATTTTACTACGAGTGCCCATCTCAAGATAAGGAAACCGAATCTCTGAGAGTAAGTGGCTTGCCCAACGGCTCAAAGCTAGGAAGGGGTCATGTGGTATCTGACCCTCATCTGTGGACTCTGAAATCCAAGCATTACAGAACCCAAATGATGAACTATCAAAGAAAAGGCCAGCATCAAACAGGTCCACATTTTATTTTACACTGGCAAAGTGAAGAAAAGAACAAACTAGAAAACCAGGGCCAGCTTGACTTTTCCACTCGAGCTGGGATGACCCCTAGTTCAGCCCTAGGACTCCTCCTATTCTTGGGTTACTTTCATTCCCTCAACTCTTTAGATCCCATCTATAGCCAGAGACCACCACATAGATGTTTCCTGCCCTGACTTCTCACCTGACTCCACTGATACCCACTGAGTACCTCCACTCCAACGGCCAGCAGGCCTCTCAAACTTCACACATCCAAAATTGAACAAGTGCTCTCCTTCCCCCAAAACCACTCCACTGCAAGACTTCCCCACCCAAGATGTCGGCAGCTCTATCTTTCCAGTAGGCCTTGTCCAAAATATCAAATCATCCTGGACTTCCCTCTTCCTCTTACACTGTTTTTCTCATGTTCATTTCACAAAAGGCAGTTTACAAACATATTTCTCATATGATTCTTTAAAATGGCCAACTCTTGGGGCCGGCTCCGTGGCCGAGTGGTTAAGTTCATGCGCTCCGCTGCGGCGGCCCAGGGTTCGGATCCTGGGCGCGGACATGGCACCATTGGTCAGGCCACGCTGAGGCGGCGTCCCACATCCCACAACTAGAAGGACCAGCAACTAAGATATACAACTATATCTGGCGGGGCGGGGGCGGGAAATAAAGCAGGAAAAAAAAAAGATTGGCAACAGTTGTTAGCCCAGGTGCCAATCCTTAAAATGGCCAACTCTTCTAGTATATTTAATAAGATTTCATTTGCATGTAACTCATCATGAGTACCCCTACTAACGCAGTTAGGTGAGCTTCATCTCTCATAGCACTGTCTACCTACATACGACGATGTTCACCCACCACTCTATCTTTATGTAACCCCTCCTCTCTCCCAGACATTGATCTCAAAGTGCTTTACAACTCACTCAATTAAATAACTCATATGCAATCCTCATAAAACTCTATGAAGTAGGTACCATTATTATCCCATTTATTTAGATAAGGAAACTGAGACACAGGGATGATGCGCAAGACCACACAATTCAAACCCAGACAGTCTGGCTCCAGAGTCCATGCTCTTAACCACTTCACCATGCTCCATCCATGAGACATACTTTTCTCCCCTCTAAGTGCATAAATGAACCTGTACTCTTATCCGGGTTTCTTATGGCTGGGACCCACTCTGCCAAGTGCCCGGCACATTCTCCACCCTCTTCACAGGAAAGAGGCAACCCAGTGACAGGGGATCAAAGCCCCTGGTCCCATGAGCACTGTGCTGTGACCACCCAAGTCTAATATGTGACAGCAAATGACTCTGACTCCCCAAGGCCTGCTCAGGGCTCCGGAACTGAAAACCAACCAACAGCAGAGGATGTGAGCTCTAGGGCCTGGAGTGTGATGGATGGCGCAGCTGGAGATGCTGCTGCAGGGGGTGCCACCCACCGGTGCCAGTTAGGCTGATGGGGAGTGATTGAGAGACATGCTGAATTTACTCAAATAGATCCCCACCCTCCAATCGATCCGCTTTTTAGATGTCACCTTCCAACAAAAATATTAAGAAGGAAGAAGTAAGGGAAAGAAGAAAAGGAAGTGTGTTTCAAGAGCTCAGCTGATAGTGGGAACTGACAGGGCAAAAACAAGTACAGCAGGATCTCTGTGGGTGTGGCCAGATAGCCCCTGTTAACTCTTTAGAGCGCTTTTCCCTTTGTTTCCAGATACAACAGTGACTAAGGGCACAGCTTCTAGAGTTAAGAGACTAGAAGAGGGGTTCAAAGCCCAGGTCTACACAACCTTTAACACATGACTTAGCCCCAGCCTCTGTTTCTCTCATCTGTAAAACGAGGGACCACTATTCCCCAACCTCACAGAGTTGAGGTGGAAATTGAGAGAATGTGGCATCGACTGCTAACAGAGGACCTGGAACAGAGTAAAACTCAATGAATGATAGCTATTGATAGTGACTTTTATCATTTCAACCATAAAAGTTTTTCACACCCTCCAACTGTTCAGAGTCTGAAGTGGAGGGAAATGTAAGAACAAGGAGTGATGTTGAAAAAAATTAATTTTATTAATATTTTATTAGTTTTCCCACAAAGGTGGGGAAATATACAAGTAAAACTGTATTTTTGACAGCTCTGGGTTCGCACAATAGACAACATTTAAACAATGTACAACTGAATAAGCTTGTTGTCAATAGATCACCCCAGACTTATCCACTTAACCACGGCATTATAATTTTTCTCTTTTAAAAACTTAAGTCATGGGGGTCAGCCCCGTGGCTGAGTGGTTAAGTTCGCCCACTCTGCTTCGGCGGCCCAGGGTTTCACCAGTTCGAATCCTGGGCGCGGACATGGCACTGCTCATCAAGCCATGCTGAGGCGGCGTCCCACATGCCACAACTAGGACCCACAACTAAAAATACACAACTCTGTACTGGGGGGCTTTGGGAGAAAAAGGAAAAGTCAAATCTTTAAAAAAAACTTAAGTCAGGAAAGACAGACAAATATATTCCGTTTTTAAGCAAACAGAAATAAAATCTGTTTTCATTTAGAAGCATCTCACTTTTTCTTTTAAAGCAATTAGCTAACTTCAAAAGGGAGCCAATGCAGTGATTCTATCAAGCTGGTGAGGGTCTGGCGTCTCACTTCAAAGTTCAGGCCGATTGAAAGCCACTGATGGTCCTGCTATCCTTGGCATTTGGTTGGCATCTGGCATGAAAAGTGCAGAGATGGCCATTTCATTCAGATAGTGTGTTTGCACAGACCCACAGCACTAAAATGGTCTCTCTTTCAATGAGAGCCAGGGTTAAGCCTGAAAGAGAAGGCTGTAATTATCTCACTCCCAAATTAAAATTAATGAGGACCTTTTGGGGTTACAGTTGAGCGCCGCCATGGGCCCTCAACTAATAGTAGAGGGAGAAAATCCTAACTAGATGACAGGGGCCCTAAGTTCTTAGTACCACCATCCCTATGGAGATCTGTGAAGCAACTTAAGCTGGAGACCACCAAATGTTAGGGGCAGTGGGATCAGGGAACACAGAAGTACCAGGGAACTCCTGGATGACTTTAAACAAGTCACTTGACCTTCCCGGGTCATTTTGCAAGTGGAGAGTGACCGATTGTCTGCCAGTTTGACAGAGTTTATGATAGGATTAGATTTTATTTATAAAGAGATTTGATATCCTCAGCTCCAAAGTTCTTTCCTATTAATAAAATGAACATGTTAAGAAGGTCAAATCAGAGCCCAGTGTTACTCATCTGCTAATGAGTCACCGAATGACTTCATTTGTCGGGAGGTGATGCAAGCCATCAGAATATTCAGATTAGATGGTCAGACGGCAGTTAAGAAAGGAAGACTTTACTACAAATTCATCCAGCTCTGACTTCCCTTCTCCTCTCCTACTTGATCCCTTCACTCCAAATACGGAAGACTAGTCACGGACCTGGAACAGCCTATGCTGACCACGAGACCTCAGTTCACTTAGCGCCATTCCCTAAAACCCGATGCTCCCATCTCAATCCTGCTTCCGCCTCCTGTCCAGTGCAACTGCGCCTCCACGACCCTTCCCAGCCCAGCACAACCTCAGAAGGATGCCCCATCTCTGAATTCACAGCACTTGATGCCCCCTTTGATTATTTGCCTACTGTTGCCCTCATTGTTGTTTAACCATTATTAATTTTGCATAAATATTATGCCATTTCTCTCTCAGATTAGAGGCTGTGTCAGAAGACTGTTACACTTCTCTGAATTCCTTATAGTATCTTCCTCAGAGCCTTGCACCCAGAAGATGTTCAGTGCCATTCGCATGAAGCCACCTTCCAAAGATTTTACTGGGCCATCAGCAATCTGCAAAGTAGCTTTACACTCATTTTAACTAAATACCACAAAGAACATGGACCATCTCTTGCCTGCTAGTGAGGCCACCTCAGGACACAAGTCTAGTTTAGTATGGGGCCAGGTGGGGTGACGGAGGTGTACACAATGAACAAAAAATTCAAGGGACTTTGAGTTTTCAATCCTGTCCTTCTATCATTTGTCTGTTGAATTTTGGCCAACTGCTTCTTAGTTATTGCATTTCAGAAAGACAGCAATAACACTAGAAACCTACCTCCTGAAATTGCTAGAGATGTAAATATATACATATATATGATTTATATGACAGCATTTACTCAGTATAAACATATAGGGAGGATATTATTTTTCTAGTGATTTGATATGTACATTTCTTAAATATCAAATTGCTGGATAAATGTGATCCAATGGGAAATAGTAACACTTTCTAATGAGAATGCTCAGTGTTTCAAATCCATCCTGGTCAGTTTAAGTGTCCCTTCCCTCACTGGCTCTCACTCATATCTAGGGTTTTGTTTGCTGCATCTTTTGAAACTTTAGACCAAGTTTCCTGGAGACCTGAAATTGAGGGAACCGTGGTAGCTCATTGCAGAGTTGACGAAGGGAACGTGGCACTAAGGCCAAGGCTGTGGGAGGAGGGGAAGCAGCTGGCTTTCCAAAATCACCTGGAGAAGGAAACAGACAGATCTGACCAACGGAGTTGGCCTGAGGCCTCCTAGAAGCGGTTATGGTTCTGAGCTTTCTCATCCACCTCTCAAGGTAGGCAGAATCCAAGGGAATTCTCCTATTTCAGAAAACTCACCTTTAAGGTTGATTTGGTCAAATCTCAGGTAGAAAAAGGATCTTCATTTTATAGCTTGGGCCACCACAACACTTCTTATTCTATCAAATTTAATACATATAGAATTTCTAGTATATTCTTCCACACTCCAATAGACTGTTTTACACTCATCTCACCTTGAAAGAAATATTGCCACCCACTAGCCAGCACTCAAAATGTTGACCTTGAAAATATGTCACACATTCGCATGGTGTCTGTTGGACAGGCATATAATTATGCCAGATAATCAGGCATTTGATTATCTGGACCCTGATAGAGCTGAAACTTTTGCCATATCCAGGATTGAGAAAAATACAGTGAAAAGAAAACACACCCTCACTATGTTTGATTTCTTGTGTCGTGTTGTACACGCCAACATATTTTCTCCTTACCGTCCATTCTTGGAATGCTCTCTCATGACAGGAGGGGTTAGTCACAGCTAAGGGAATTGTTTCGACTTGCTCCACCCAAGAGTATAAGCCACACCACGGGCGATCTTGGGTTCTCAGGGGTTATTTATCTTGGGGAGGGGCTTGATCACAATTTGCATGATCACATGGTACAGATGTTTATTCATGAAGGTGACCTCAAGTGAGGCGAGAAATTTCTTGGTCTGACTATTTTAAAATTCAGCCAAATGTCCACCCAGTGGGCAAACCCAGCTGCAGAAGAAATTAAAACTGGGACGACAAGAAGTGTGACGGATCAGGATTGGACCATGCTGACAGGCTTGAGGAGAGGTCTGGAGCCAGGCAAAAGGGTGTGTGCTCAACGAGAGGATGGGGAGTCAGGGCAGAATTACAACAGGAGGGGATAAGCAGCACTTGTATGCTTACTTGTGTGAATCCGGGATTTTTTTCATTTTCTCACTATGAGAATTGCATCTGCAGTTTGATATAAACCTGGAGACTCAGTCACTCTTACAGACCCCACTGCTCATGACCAGAGCCAGCTGTCAGCAAAAGTGCCACATGGAGAATGCTGGGACCTTCCAGACATTTCCCTCCTTCCATTAGGCCCATCTATTCACATCTTCCCCTCAACCATGTCTTAATTTCTCCCTTCGGTTCAGTGGTTTTCCAAGTGTAGTCTTTGGGCTGGCAGGATCAGCATCACCTGAGCACTTGTCAGAAATGCTATTCCCAGGCCCACCTGACACCTACTGATTCAGAAACTCTGGGGGTGGGGCCCAGAAATCTGTGTTTCCTCAAGCCCTCCAGGTAATTCTGATGCACACTAAAGTTCAAGAACCGCTGCTTTCAGTATTAAAAAATAATGACTTTAAGATGAGAGAGCCTGTGCATTTTAGGAGAGGACTTGTAAAAAAGATAAGTCACTCAAGCACCTAGTGAGTCATTTTCTAGTAGTGGAATCTCCAGTCTTGTGGCAGACAGTGAGAGAGAGATTTGCGGCTGCTGTGTTAGCTCAGGCCCTCATCATCTCTTATCTTTAGTTTCATCTACTTCAATCTCCTCACAATGCCACTAGAGATGCGTACCCGACCTGAAAACCTGACCGTGTCAAACCTCAGCTTAAAACCCTTCAGAGGCTGCTCCCCGCCCTTAGGATAAAGTCCAACCTCCCTGGCACACGACCGGGGCTTTCATCACCTGCCTGCAGGCCACCTCCCTGGCCTTGTTTCCTTCCACACTTTCCCTCCTACACGGCCATACCTCACTGTCTGCAGGAGGGTCATGCTTCTCCACACCACCGACATCAAGATTAGCCAGGTGACTTACCTCGGTCAATGGCATGAGAGTGGAAGAGACGTCTGCTACTTCCAAGCAGACACTGAGTGCCACAGTTTTGTTCTGTCATGTACTCTTTTTTCCCTTTACCATAAACGAGATCAGTATTATCCCAGAAAGAGACTGTTTCTCAAGTCTTAGTGGGTCTCAGAATGAAGACAGACGAGGAGCGGAACCAAAAGCAACCGCGGTGTACGTGAGAAATAAACCTGGGTGGTTGCAGGACACTGAGATTTGGGGGTTATTTGTTATTTTGCCTATGATGAATATTATAGCACTTCTGATTTCCCATATCCTCTCTGTCTGGAATGTCTTCTCCCCTCTGCTCTACCCTTCCTTCCAACCCCACCTAAACCCTGTCTGCACAAGAGACTTGCTCATTATTCTACACTCAGATCAAGTGATATCCCCACAACCAAATCTTTTTTCTTTCCCAGGTCTGACTGATCACTCTCACCGTTTGGACCTCCTCTCCATGCTACAGATCTGTAACTATGTCCCCGGAACTGTGCTAGGGGCTTTCCATTCATGAGCACCATCCTTAGAATGACTCCTCTAAAACTATTTTTTTGAGTCCTCATTTTACAGAGTGAGAGACTTTGGCTCAGAAAAGCAAAGCAAGCTGTCCACATTTCCCAGCCATCAGCCTCAGAGACAGAGCTCTCACCAGGCGCGGGTCTGGCTCTGAACTCAGCGATCTTCCCCCTGCCCCACACGCCTTTCTCTCTCCTCCAGCAGCAAGCTTGCAGATCCTCCCACTCTGGGGGAGAGAGTGAGCTTCCTTATCAACAACTGAAAAGGCTGTCGAATTAATCTGACACTTGAAAGATTTGCATCTGGAAGTGGGCTTCTGACCCCCTGGGAAGATAATCACTTTCTCTAAGTGGATGCATTCCATTCGAAGGCTCCTGGCAAATGCACTTGGAGACCCTAGGAGAACTGGGGCATTTTCCCTGTGCGTTTTCCCCAACTCCCAAGCTATGGGGGTGGTGTGGTGTGATAAGACAGGCAGATTCCCACTGACATAGCCCTAGAGAACCTTCGGGAAGGTCCTTTTGGGGTTGTCACAGGGTAGGAGGCGAGCAGAAAAGGGTTCAGAACTCCCAGCAGGTCTGCTACATAATGATATTTTAGATTTTAACAAGAAAAATGAACGGAGCCAAATGTTTACTTGACTCTTCAGATTAAACAAGAAAAGTGACACAGTGGCAAAGAACTGAACCAGACCACCCAGGTCAGACACAGGGAAAACCACCAAAAGCGGGAACTGCAATTTTAGGTTTTATGAGCTGCTGGCATTTTGTTGTGTGGTTGGGTTTTCTGTTTTTCTTTTTTCTCTCTGTTTTAAAACTTTACTTGTTTGTTTAAGGGAGGAGTAGACAGTATAAGAATCTTCAAATATTTCCCCCAAATCAGCCACACTAGTGAAAGACAAGTATTCATAAAGTATATGATATTCTTGTCACACAACATTCATACCAATTTTTTCAAGGGTTACAAAGCTTTTCTCAGTTACGAGTTGGAATCCATCTCTCTCTCACTATTTCATGGAAGTAGTTTTTTACCTTTCAAAGGATATATTACCTTTAAATGATACCATCAGTAACATTAATAATAGTATTTTTTCCCCTTCAAGTGTAGAAAGCTGTTCAGAGCTCCAAATAGTCGTTGGGCTAGTTCGGACACGTCTGATTTACTTCTTTCAAAGACCTTCCACTCCGTATAATAAATAACAAGAGCCAGCATTTATTGCGTACTTAGCACTGTGTTCGTGTTTTTCAGGCACTGGCTCATTTAATCCTCAAAACAACGCTATCAGGCAGGTAAAATCCTTCTGCCCACTTTCCTAATTAGGAGAGTGAGGCGCAGAGAGCATGAAGGACTTGCCTAAGGGACAGAGACAGGCAGAGGCCAGGAGCTGCATAAGACCACAGTTAATGATTCACTTACAGCACTCAGGCAGCTCCTTTCAGTAGGCGCTGCACCACACACACACACACACACACGCTCACGCTCACACTCATCTTCAACTCTCTCCATCCCAGCGAGAAGCGAGTGTCTGGCAAATTGCTTGGCAACGCGCAGAGGAAACTCCATCCAAAGCCCGGGTCGGCCGGTCCAGGCCGCCTCTGAGCGCTGTCCAGCGGGCAGCGCGCCTGAGAGGCCAGGCTGGGGTCCTGTCTCCGGACGCCCCGAAGGTGGGGCAGAACGCCAAAGCCGAGATTTCAGGTGTGGGGGGGAAAGGCACCGTCCCCAGGGACACCTGTTGTCCCCTCCCCACTGAGGCCAATGAAGACGTCCCGGGGACCCAGATCTCGGGGAAGACACCCGCGGGCAAACAGCGTCTGTGCATGGGTGCGGGGGTCGCAGGTGTCTTCCCCCACCCCAGCCCCGCCCACCCGAGGCGGACTCACCTCCCCCTCCCACTCCTGGACGCCTGCGGCGGGTGGAAATGTCGCGCCTCCCCTGGGCTGCCGCCGAGGCAGGCGAGAGCTGCTCGGGGCAGCCCCCGCGGCGCTAGGACCCCGCGGCCGGCCAGCCCCCCGCCCGCTCCACCTGCGGGGCCCCTCCGGCGGGGCACGCTCGCCCTTCCGCACAGGGACCGGGCGCGGTTACCTGCGACGCCGCCTGCAGGGGCCCGAGTGTCGGCCAGAAGGTGGCCGCTGCAGAGCCGGCTGGGCTGGCCCGGGGATCCCCCGGCCGCACAGCTCTCGCCTGCTCCCTCCGGGCCGCAGCGCCGCCGCCGGCTCCCGAGTCCGGGCTCGCTCTGCGCCCGCCGGCTCCGGGCGCCGCTCCCGCCGCTCCTGATTGGCCGCCGCGCGCGCCCGAGCCGCGCCCTGATTGGGCAGCCGGGAGCCGGGGCGGGGGCACGGGCCGGGCGCCGCCTGGACCTGCTCCCCGCGCCCCCGGCGCCGAAGCCTCGCGTCCCTGCTGCACCCCGGGGCCCGGATCCAGACGCTGAAACTTGGGTCCTGCCCCTCCGCGCCGGGTGGGGCCGGCCTGCTGTCCGGGCACGGGGCGGAGCGGAAAGCGTCTCTGAGAGTAACACGGGGTGGCGGGGAGTGGGGATCGCTTTGGAGGCTCTCCCACACCCCGCGCCAAGGCTAGCCGGTGGGGGAATCGTTGCTTCTCCGGCCTCACGCCTACATGGAGCTATGACTTCGTGTTCATTTTGATACTTTTGCTATAAATAAAGGGTTTAGGACGTAGGGCAGTGGCTTGTAAACAGTGGGCGCAAAATTGTGTTTGTGGATTCACATTGGACTTTACACACAATCTCTATGTGGTCCAACCGGACCTCGCAAAAGAGAAGTGACTTGTCCAAGAGCCTAATCACCTTAACAAATTATTAAGAACGAGAAAGATGGTAAGATCTTCATTTACAAAGAACTTAATGCCTAGCTAGGGAGATGAGGTTGAATAATAATAATAATAATAACCGGAACATTTCCGTGGTGCATGTTGTTTTCTGAACACTTTTCCAAGTGCTTTACATATATTAATTCAGAAATACAGAAACAGCTGTCATAAGGGTGTCCATATGTCCTTTGAAACGTGTGGACAAGTGACATCAGTTCTGCGTATGGAGAAATTTTCATCCGGAAGACACACTCAGTCAGTCCATACGGCGGTAAAGAGGCACAAGTTAGAATGGAGAAGGATTGTCAGGAATTAAAATTGTTCCCATCCTCCATTTCTTCCCCCATAGTCTTTAATCCTCGCAACATTTTCTTCCACCTGCACTGAACCTTTCTAAAGAATAGAAACAACAGCTATAAATCAAGATGCCACTAGAACTTTGTCCTACCACTCATAAAAAGACTCCCCTCAGATAGACAATGAGTCGAAATAAATAGCACAGTTTATGTTTTAGGACCTTTGACTTAGGTTGCTCTAATGTCTTGAAAGCTAGTATGTAACCATTTTCCTACAGGTATGTTGCCCCTGGTTCTATTCTCCTATGTTGACAGAACCCTTGAGTAAGAAATTTACTGTGGTAGAGAAGTAAAGATCCTGGTGACAACCCACTTGACTCACTCTGAACAGCCTGATTTTTGCCCTGGAGTGAGCCTAAAGTCATTTAGTTTGAAGAGCCCAAGACCCTAGGAGGAAATTAACTCAGTTTTCTCCAGTTTATATCAATAGACAAACAATCAATTTATTTTATATTGAAAAGATGCACCGGGCATGGGTGAAGCGTCACCCGGTAGGCACACCAGAGCACAACAGACTGTGTGAGGAAGTTCTTTCACCAGCATCCCTCGCCAAGCATCAGAAGCACATGGAGATATCAGCTCACCGTTCTAGTTGCTCACTTGCCATAGCTGTAGCTTTTGCCAAAGCAGAAGTTCCATTTGAATTGGAACTATCACTCCAAAGAAGAAAGGCTATTTCAGCCAGAGAACTAGGCTGACCCAAGAAGATTCTTAAATTGGTCAACCCCGGTTGCATCACACGGAACTCAGCCCTCTTGAAAGATGAAAAGTGAAAGAAGAATCTAGATCCCACCACATCCATTCTGGAATCTTCTTGTGGACAGGAACTGTTTATGTTTCCATCTGTCCCCTGTCTCATCCAGCAAAATGCTTTGCTTAGTTCTGCCTCCTGCATCCTATTTCTTCTCTGGTAGTTACTTAGCACTTAAGATTCTACTGAAATATCCTTTCCTCCGCGAGGCCTTCACTAACTGTCCCAGGCAAAGGTAATGATTCCCCTGCCCGTGTTATATCCTCACAGCCTTCTAGTGATCAGTTTACATGGTCGCCCATCCAACTAATTATCCCCAATGCCTGGCCTGTAAGTGGAAGGCAGTGGGTACTCAAACATGAATCGATTGACTAAAATCTCTGAAAGGCTAATAGGGTGGCATTAAGGAGACTGGGGCCACAACGCTATCCTGGTCAACAGGACATCTTCCACTTTCAGGCTGGTTGGACATTTCATGTGGTCAAAGTAATCACTCATCCAATCCAACACTGAATCGGTAGTTTCTGGATGTCAGGCACTGCCAGGTAAAGAGAAGAATAATTCTCTCTTAAATGTACACAAGATGCAATGGTGCAGCTGACTTAGAAAACAGTTTGAAATTTCTTCAAAGAGTTAGACATAGAGTTATCATATGATGCAGTAATTCCACTCCTGGGTACACACGCAAGAGAATTAAAAACGTATGCCACACAAAAACTTGTACACGAATGTTCATAGCAGCATTATTCGTAATAACTGAGAAGTGCAAACAACCCAAGTGTCCATCAACTGATGGATGGATAAACAAAATGTGGTATGTCCATATGATGGAGTATTACTCAGCCACGAAGAGGAATGAATACTGGTACACGCTACAATATGGATGAACCTTGGAAATGTTACACTAAGTGAAAGAAGTCAGACACAAAAGGCTACATATTGAATGACTCCATTTAGGTGAAATATCCAGAATAGGCAAATCTATAGAGATGGAAAGCAAATTAGTGGTTGCCAAGGGGTCGGGGGAAGGAGAAATGGGGAGTAACTGCTTAACGGATATGGAGATTCCTTTTGGTGATGAAAACGTTCTGGAATTAGATAGTGGTTAGGGTTGCACACCTTTGTGAACATCTTATAAACCACTGAATTGTTAGGGGAAAAAAAAGTCCACAGCATGCATTCTGAGAGTGTGGAAACTATCAATGAAGGAAGTGGCTAAAAGTGTAAAAGTGTGGAGGAACAGAAAGTCCTGTAAAAAGCAATTAAAAGTTGGCTTAGCTCCCCTTCATGCTCCCGCCTTCAACAACCTGGAGAGGATTTACTCCTTAGCTCTGCATTCTCCATTTGAACATTCTATGATGGTGGGAATATTCTCTATCTGAGCTATTCAATATGGAAGCCGCTAGGCACATATGGCTATTGGATACCTGAAATGTGGTTAGTGCAACTGAAGAACTGAATTTTAAATGGTATTTAAATTTAAAAAGCTACATGTGGCTAGTGGCTACTATACTGGCAGGGCAGCTTTTGATGGTTTAGAGGACTAGAGCCATCTTAACTGGCCGTTTGGAGCAATGCTGGAGGGCATGGGAGCAGGAGAGTCTATATCTTTATGTCACACAGCCCAGCTCAACCCTGTTTCCACTAGAAATCCTTCAATAAGATTTCACTGCTTCCATCCTTCTCCCTTCTATGAACTCTTAATGAACTTCCGTCAATAATGTAGTCTTTATGGCTGGGTACTTCCATTCCACAGGTATTTATGGACCAAGCACTATGGACTTCTGGGAAGAAAAAAGATCAAAGTCAATGTCAACCAAATTCCAACACGTTGATCTCGACAGGGCTGAGAGGAAGAAGGACAAGAGAAATCCCTTGCAAGGACCTGGCTCCTTCCATCCTTCCCGCCAACATCCCCTGCTCACACATACACATACTCTTCCAGGTAGGAAATCTTGCTATTAAGATGCTGAAGTGATGGCGAAGAATCTTTATTTAGATTTCCTGTTTCCAACAAAAGCCTTGCAACGTCCTTAACTCCCTGAATACACCTTTCAGTTCGTGTTGATCTTTCCCTTCTATGAACTTTCTTTGAACTTGAAATCAATAGAATGTAATGACTTTCTAAGTGTTCTTCTGTAACGTGGTGTCCCCACAGCAAGATTCATTTGTTGCACAAATGTTTATTGAACACGTTCTTATTTTTGTGCCAGAACAGTCCTAGGGGCTGTGGATGAAAAGAATGAAAGACAGGGTCACTGGACAGCTGCACGACTGGTGAGGAGGCACACAAAGGAACCCGTCTATAGTGTTTGACTTAGTTGTGTAGGAAGTTTCACTGAAAGCACAGGGCAAGGAGCAGCTGTCTGTACACAGAGGAATCAGGGAAGGCTTCTCAGAGGAGGTGACATTTGACTTGAAGGAACTCGAAGGACAAGTAAGAGTTTTTAGAACATTTTTTAAAATTTAGTTCATTTATATTGTCCACCTTCCAAAATTGGACTTAAGGTAGCATGTCAGGAGGAGTTGTGGGGACCAATGTTTGAAAGATTGCATTAACATCAAGGTCCAGCTCAATATCTGTGACAACATTTGGCATTGCTGATGAGGGTACTAACTGGACAGTCATTCTTGCTGCCCTCAAGGCTTATTCGTGAGAGCAAAACAGAATAAAAAGATAAGGCTCTCTGATCTCAAGGAGTTTCAAATCTCTCACTGTACTATTTAAATACCCTTCTTACAGGTCTCTTGTGTTTTATCTTATTTTTTTCTATTCCAATGCATCCCAAATTTCAGTCATTTGTGTCCCACCGTCACCATTCTTACCATATCCGTGTATCACCTGCACTATTATGTACTTAATTGTTTCTTTAACTTGGCTCTCATTTTGCTCAGCTTTATTGAAAAGGAATTTTTATATGATTATCATCAATGAAAAGCCGGTATCACTTGCCACAAACAGAAGGTTAGCCACAAAAATAATACAATGAAAATGAAACTGTCTTATCTAATCTTAGCTGGATACTGCTGGCTCCTGAAAGTTCTGAGTTTGAGGTTCTGCTCTTTCTTTGATACAAAGGAAGATTATCAAGCCTTAGAGGGGTATTAAAGACACACAGGCAACAAACTGATCATTTCTTCTTGGCTAAATCAAACAGACTGGAGGAGAATTGAAAAAAGGATAACTCTCTCACTCCGTGAGCCAAAGAAATTTAATGCCCTTTTGCATACCACTTAAAACCAGCTTCCGCATCAAGTTAAAATCAGCTCATCCTGGGTACCGCATACTTGTAAACACTGCTCTGATCCATCCCTCTCATAGTTATCAGTGTGAACGAACATGGAGAAGTTATCATTTCTCTCCTAGTCAAAATCTTTCAACGGTTCTTCATCACCTAAGGATTCTTCGTTACCTTCCCACGCGATACAAGATCCTCCTGGACCTCCATCCTCAACTTTTGCCATCCTTCTCTTTAACTTTATATTCCACCAATGCTGAACTATTTGTACTTCCGGAATGTACCATGTACCCTCATGTCTCTGTGCCTTTAAACATGCCGTTCCCTCTACCTGGCATGCTGTTCCTCAACTACCCCACTCCCAATTTATTCATTTCCCTTCTCTGCTCATTTATATTTATCTGCCTAGTGCCACACACACATACACACACACACACACACACACTCACACACACCCCCCAACCACAACAGCATTCCTTCTGGAAACACCTGCCTGTTTCTTCCGGGGGATCTTCCTCCATTGCCTCAGCCACGTCTTTCTGGCGGGGACTGACAAATTCTTACACGACTCCACACTCCTGATCGCAGCCGATCCGCCTGCATGTGGATGACGGAACAGAGTTCAGAGCTTCTCAAAGTTCCTGAGAAGGTCCCGCCAGGAGCAGAAAGTTGGAGTCACGCTTTCTGTATTTTAAGATGCAGAGAGAAGCAGCAAAGCAGAGGGACTCCCCCCAGTTGGTGCTGCAGACCAGCACTTTCCTTGCTCCTTTTCTTCCAGGTCATTTTCCTTGTATTTTGCGAGAGAGATTCCAGTGTCCTTACAATTATCTCTTTTTCCTAAACTAGTTTGACTTGACTTTCTGTCACTTGCAACCGAGTGTCCTAATACATTCCTAACAGAAATGCTACTCCTTTGTGAAGCCTTCCCTGAGTCTCCCAAGTGGACAAAGACATCCCTTCCTTTATGCCTTCCTGCATTTGTAACACCAGACCCCCTTTTGAGCCATTATCTTTGAGACCTTGACATTTTCGTGTGAAGAACAGCGTGTTCTGTCTTTGGCTGCTTTGATTATTTCATTTATCACCCCAATGGGAAGGGAACATTAGGACATAACAACATATTCACATTATACTCTAAGAGAAGTCAATATTTAGCAATCAAAACCTTTGAGTTTCAGCTGCTCCACTATGAAGAATTTTTTTTAAACTAAGCTTAATCCTAAGAAGAACTTTAATAATCTATCAACTACAAGAACCCTCCTCTGCTCTCCAATCAAGATGGAACCAGAAATGGAGAGGTTCGTGGCCCTGACCCCACAAACAGCAACCACCAAGATGGAGGCAGCAGCTGGAGATGCAGGCAGGAAAGACTGAGGTGCACATGGAGCGAGGGGCCAGAGAAAAAAGGAGTCCCATCTGTCACTGAACCTTTGTGAATTAAAAGGCAACCCCATTAAGAAATGTTTTCCAGCATCCATGAACTTGCAGGTCTAATCATACTTGGCTAAATAAGATTGAATTCTTTTAAGTAATTGATTGAAACTATGTGTCCTTTCGGGTGTTACTAAGCATCACAGGGTCACATCTATTTGTGTATTTATCTCATTCATAGACTGGAAGCTCCTTTACAAAAGAGATTCTTTCAATCTTTGCATGCTGAGCATCCGCATCTAGCCCACTCTTGAGTTGGACTTTGATGCCCACAGCCTAAATTTAAGTTAGGAATGCTTTCCAGCTGCAAGTATCAGAATAACCAGCTATAGTGGCTCAAGCAGTAAGACATTTAGTGATCTGACGTGAAAAGTCTAGATGTTGGCAGTCCCGAGGTATGATGCTGTGTGGTGGGAAAAGGACCTGGACTCTTTCTTTCTGCTATTCCAGGCTTGGGTTTTTGGCTTTATCTTAGGCTTGTTGCCTTGTGAATGCAAGATGGTTGCTGTAGCTCCAGCTATCTCATCTTCAGAAAAGTATGTTCAAGGAAATAAGAAAGTGGACTAGGCTGGGAAAGAGGCTTTCCTTTATATCAGGGAGGAAAATCTTTCTCAAGCACCCCCTCCTCCCCACCTGGTAAACTTCCCCTTAGATCTCAGTGACTAGAACTGAGCCACATGGCCATTCCTAGCTGCAAGAGAGCCAGGGAAAACTAGTCCAGTATATGACTCTTCCACACTTAACAGTGAAAAGTAGGAGTATTACTAGCAGTACTGCCGTTAGACCAGGCAAATGGGGCACTGGCCCAGGCCCCAGGCCTCAGAGGCCTGTTTTTGAATGCCTTCCTCATAATTTTCCTCTTTTATGCTTTAGACTGGCTGGGGCTGACAGTGCCATCTAGGTGGGGTATCCTCAGCCTGGGTCAGGACCCAAATGTACCTCTCCCCACCCATTCCCATTTCTCCCCTTCAAGGCACTCTTGGATCTGCTGTGCTGCATATGGAATTGATCAGAGGCCCCCGGAGCTCTTGTATTCATACCTATGGGACCTTTTGAGTACCCTGTGGCTGGGTCCTCCATCCGGGAGGGTGAGCTGGAGAGTAGATTGCCTCACTGGCCTGTGCACTATCTCTTTTGCAGGATCACAGAAGATTGGGCTGCCAGAATGGTGCTGGCACATTGATTTTTGATGACTCTCACTCACACTGCACACGGGATGAATTCAGGGCTCTGGGCTACTGATAGTTCACTGCCGAATTTTGGCTTGAGCTGCATGTTGGGCTCATGCATTGGTCTTGAGCAGCCATATTCCAACTGCAGTGCTGCCTCTGGTCTAGCTGAGGGCAGCTGGGGTGGGGGCAGGAGTTCTCTCTGTGCTGGCACCCAGGGCACTTATCCCATCTCTCCACAGGGTGGTCACACCTTCTTCCTCCCAGGGCTTTCCAGATCATTGCTCCACAGTGCCAATAGGCCCTTCTGGTTGATGTCCTCTCTTGCCTCTGACCAATGGGTGACCTCATGCTCTCCCTGGTCAGTCTTCAGCTGTGTAGATGAGGATGGACATTCCTTGTGTGAACGAGACTGCCCTTCTCGTCCCTCCTGTCCTCCTCACTGGTGGCAGTGTGTGGCAGGCAGGGCTGCGGTCAACAGCGAAAGAGATCGTATTCTAGGCATGCAGGGATCAGAGCCTAGAGCGTCTAAGAGAAGACCTGGGTGGAAGATGTATGATCTACCTGACCAGGTTGCTGTGAGATTCAAATGAGATTATCCACCTGAGAATCCTTTGTAATCTATACAGTTGTACACAGATATTAGTTATTTTTATTAGCCCCATTTGACAGATTAGAAAACTAAAAAAGAGAAAAGTTAAATGACCCTCCCCCCCCCAAGATAAAGAGGCACCAGGGGAGTATTGTTGGGAGGGAGAACTCTGAATTCAGATGGCCTGGGGTTGACACCCGGCTCTGCCAACTCCTAGCTGTGTGATCCTGGGTGGGTTTCTGAGCCCTGGTTCCATATTTATAAAAGTGGAGATAATAATACACCTGTGTCAGAGGTTTCAGTGAGCATTAAATAAGGAGACACCTATAAAGAATTCTGCACTGTGCATGGCACATAATAGGCACTATTGTTATTATTTTACTACATAGATATTCGCAGCAGAGCTAGAGGTCTCCTGGGTCTCAGCCCTGCTCTGCACTAGAAATGAGTTATAAGAAAATATTTTCAGAGTGAGATTGTCAGAGGCTGCAGTGTTAGAGTATCTGGCATTTGACAGACAATCTAGCAGGTGGATAAGAGCACAGACTTGGCAGCCAGGAGGCCTGGGTTTGAATGCTGGCCCAACCACTTAATAGCTGTGAGACCCTTACAAGTTACTTAGCCTCTCTGTGCCTCAGTTTCTTCATCTCTAAAATGGGTTCTTGTGAGGAGTGAATGAGTTAACGTACATCAAGCAATTAGGACAGTATCTGGCACACAATGTTAGGAATTATTGGCTATATCAATATTATTATTTTGAATTCATTTAAAATTAAAATTTGTTCTTAAAAATCCCACTTGGCTTTTATTTCAATGGGCCTCATTTTAGAGATTAGAGAGGACAAAAAGGGCACAGAGATACACTATGTCTTTGTGCCCTTACCCGAGATGTTCCCTTTGCCCGAAATCCCTCCTTTTTGACCCAGAGAACCACCACATGTTCTCCACCCCTGCAGAGGCCAGAGTTCGTTCTCTCAGGCTTCCATCCCTCAAACAGGACTCCTCTATCCTTTTTACTCATCTGCGTACTTCCTGATGTCCTCAAGGAACGCTTTTTCAATGGCAAGGTGAAAGAAAGTAAGGGGGATGAGTGTATACTCTTGCAGTTTGCAGACAAATACAGAACTATCATTCATGTGGTACTAATGTCTTCCCTCTCAGGGGATGAAGCGATTGCTGGAGGGCTTAGGGAGATGGTGCCTCTCAATGCCAGGAGGAAAAAGCACAAATTATAACAAACAACCCAATCTTTAACTAGAAAGACCTCCAGCCCCCACGGCTGCATCCTCCTGGGTTGGGGAAGAGGTAGAACGGTAGAGGGAACCAGAGTGGGCTGTGGACCCAGCACAGCCTCTGCCTGAATCCCAATTCTGTCATTCCATGGCTATTTGGCCTTCGAACCAAACATCTCTGCATCTATTTTCTCACCTATCAAAATAGGGCAATCTCAGCCTCAAGAGGTAAGTTTGGTGATGAAAAGAGATAATAGGGCAATGCCTGGCGCTGTGAAAATGCTTAGTTAATGTTTGTTAAGTGAATGAAGACGGCTTCATTGTTGGCTGAAGCTGTGCCATCCTTGAAAGCACAGCATCGCTCAGTGTCGTCCAACCCTTGTCATGATCAGTGTACCATTCCCCGAATCGTCACGGAGGCCTGCTCTCAGCTTCTCAGACTCTCAATGCGAGGTTAATCTGCAGTTCAGAAATCCAGGCAGGTGGGGATTTGGCAAGCCCCTTCCCCAAACCCCTCTCCTCTCCAGCTGGCACCGAAAACACTGCACATTTGCAGCTTCCATGGCAATTACGAGAACCTACTCCCTTTTATTGTTTTTCTTTTCCTAACGATGGAGCAATCACATGATTTCAACAGGAAAAACAACTCTGGAACGGGAGACTGTCTGGATCGAGCCACAGACTTTCTGGTCTCGGTGTCTGAGCCCCTGGAGAGAAAAGACGTTGGATGCTGGCAGGATGGGGGATGAGCTGAACAAGAAGGACGGCCAGCACATGCTCATACCAGGCTGGCCAACTGAGCAGGTTGCATTTCAGGATTAAAAACAGTACGTTCCTAGCAAACTAGGAGCTCATGTTTACTGAGTGCTAAAGACCAGCCACTTTACAGGCGTTGTCAAGCTTGATCATCACATCAATCAAAGAGCAGCATTTATCTTCAGTACATTAATGAGGAGAAAGGCTCAGAGAGGTTAAGGGGCTCCTCAGGAGCATACAGGAGTCAGGGGCTTTGCTATATTCCACCCCTTTCTCAAGCCCCCAGAGCCTGCGTGTTTATCTCCTAACCCCTGCCTACAGAAACACTTCCAAACCCTAAAGTGCTCACAAATCTCCTGGGATCTCGTGGAAATGCAGATTCTGATTCACTAGGTCTGGGGTGGGGCCTGAGACTCTGCATTTCTAACAAACTTCCAGGGCATGCTTCTGGTCCCGGGACATTAGTTCAAGGGTTAGCTCAGTGGTCTGGACCGTGGCTGCACACTGGAGTCATCTGAGAGCTTTCAACATGCTGACACCTCGGCCCCATCCCAGGGATCCGGATTTTTTACATCTGGGGTGCGGGCCGCGCAGAGAAAGCTCCCGGGTGAGTGAATGTGCCGCCAGGGCTGAGATTGCCACTCTGGAGGGAGGCGACGTCTGAAAGTCTCCCGAGGACGCCAGGTGACCCTGCGCCGCCCTTTCCCAACGGCAGGGGTGGCTGTGGCCCGGCTTTGAGGTCGCTCTGGAAGGGGCCTCTCTCAGCAAACTCCCAGCCTAGGAAGAGGCCAGGGCCGCCACCTGTTTCCTTGAAATAGTTCGCAGCTGTGCCGGGTGACCTCACCGCTCTGGCTCTGCCACGGGCCACGCTGCCATCTGGAAAGCCGTCTTCCCAGTCACTTACTCCAGTCGGCCTCGGGCTCCCCTGCGCGTCGGGGCAGCGAGGGGAGAAGAGCCCGAGCGCAGGGGGAGCGGCAGGGCCAGGCGAGCTGGGCTGGGCTCCTGGGAGGGGCCTGGCTCCACCCCGGGGACCGCACGATGGGCCACCCCCACGGCTGCGTGGCCCGGGCTGTGAGCGCAGCTGACAGCCGCCCTTCCCTGCTCCCCCTCCCGACACTTGGGAACTGATGAAATCACACGCGGTCCTCTTCCTCATCCCTTTAATGATGGATAAACAAACAAACATTGAAGGATGTAAGGAGAGATGGAAAGTCCTCTCTCTTCACCTTACACCTCCCAGAGGCAACCACAGGGCGCAGTCAGGTTCATATCTGTCCAAACCTCTTCCTATGCATGAGTATATATATTTATACACACATACATGCATGTGTAATACTGTTTGATAAACAAAAATTATTATGTAACATTCCAAATACTATCTTGGCTATCTTTTCCATGTAGTTACACAACTTATGAATTATTTTAGTGTGTCTCAAAGTTGTCTGGAAATAAGATTCTCTTGGGGGCACTTTTTAAATGTAGAGATTGACAGGTCTCACCCCAGAACTGCTGAATCAGAATTTCTCAGAGAGATGCCTAAGAGTTTTTTCAGATTTTTTTTTTTTTTTTTTTTTTGCTGAGCTAACATCTGTTGCCAATCTTCCTGGGGGTTTTTTTGGCTTAAGATTGTCACTGAGCTAACATCTGTGCCAATCTTCCTCTATTTTATGTGAGATGTCGCCACAGCGTGGCTTGATGAGTGGTGCTAGGTCCTCAGCCTGTATCCAAACCCATGAACCCCTGCTGCTGAAGTAGAGTGCAAACTTAACCACTACACTGTCAGGCTTGCCTCTGGATTTGCATTTTTAATAAGTTTCTCAGGTGGTTCTTTTTTTAAATTAAAAAAAATTTGTTGGGGCCAGCCCAGTGGCGTACTGGTAAAGTTCCGGTGCTCCACTTCAGCAGCCTGGGGTGCACAGGTTCAGATCCCCAGCATGGACCTACACACCGCTCATCAAGGCATGCTGTGGTGGCATCCCACATACAAAACAGAGGAAGATTGGCAACGGATGTTAGCTCAGGGCCAATCTTCTTCGCACACACACACACAAAACCTGAGGTATAACTGACATATTACATTGTCTTAGTTCTAGGCGTACTGCATCCCAGGTGGTTCTTACGGAAATGTCTTGCCTTTTTAATGGTTGCACATGTCCAATATAAGGGGGTACCATCATATATGAGCCCATTTGTTCCCAATTGTTGAACATTTAGGTTATTTCCAGCTTCTTTCTTCATGCTATAAACAATACTGCAAACATACATTGTACAGGGCCCCATTTGTGTGCTTCCTGAGACCTAAGTCCCAGGCTCACCTGGAGCTTCTTTTCCCTCTAAGATGTTCATGTTTGCATCATGGAACCTCACAGCAAGGGAGGAATTGAAAACCTGCACAGTCAAGACCAAAACTGTCCAGCGGAAATATGTGAGTCCATATATCATTTTAAATTTCAGTAGCTACATTCATTTAAATAATATATTTTATTTAACCTGATATATCAAAAGTATTATCATCTCCATATATAATCAAATGAAAGTTACTAATGAAATATTTTACATCTATTTTTCATGTTCAGTCTTTGAAAATTGGTGTGAATTTTACAGTTCGCAGCACACTTCCCCTTGGACTCACCACATTTCAAGCGTTCAATGGTCACACGGAGCAAATGGTATTGTAGCGGACAGCGCAGATCTAGACCTTTCATTTTACTTGGGAGATATTTACAGGGGACGAGGAACAAACAATTGTGGAGCAGCTACAATCTGCTTGTCCAAAAGGGGCGCTTTATCCATTATTTTTAAGTGCTCACAGAGAAGCTTGACGGAGAGAGGGGTGAGATTTTTGCAGAGGATTATGCTGAATGATACTTTAGGTTAAAGACATTTTCTCTTTAGAACAATTCTATGAAGAAGGCAAGGCGTGGGTGATGGTAATGCCTATTATTTCACCTTGACATTCATCATTGGTGAACATCGCACAGCCAGCAAACAGAGGCAGAACTGGAATCAAGTTTTCAGGTTCGAGGGCCTATGCTTGTCTTTTATCCCATAGATATCTCCAAGACAGTTATTCTAAGTCTATCTTTACATTAGTGATGGACGGGGAGCTGTGAACAAATTAACTGAATTGTTAGAAGTCACATCGTCCATCTAAGTGGAGCGCCATTCTGTAGACCCATGGTTAAAAAAACCAAAACGTGTGCACTGGCGCCCCCTGGTGGAAGTTGCAGTTATTGCAAACCTCTGGCGAGTGGCATACGTGGGCTTTCCTAGTTCGTTAACCGAATATACAAAAGTATGACTCTCACATGGAGGTCCTTGAAATTAAGAAAAAAAATTGATTCCTTGTACTGGGAAAAATTTGGACTCACTGCAGTAGATTCCTCAGTCTCAGACTGTTCAGAGGGGCAGTCACAAACTGTGACGAGAGGCTAGTTCTGCTTCAGATATGTCTTTTTGTGTGTGTGTGTCTAATTGTACTTGATTATATTTCAGTTTCTCAGTTTACTAGAGGGCGTGTTCGTGTGTCTGTACTCCAGCTATGTTGTCAGCTCCTCATGGGGAAAGACTTGAACCCCTAGTTTAAGGCTCTGGACATTCTGGGCACTTGAATGAGTATCCTTGATTGCCTGAAAAAAAAAATGGGTTAAGAGCACAAAATAAATATGCTGTTTCTAGTGGAATGTATTGATTTTGCCTGCTCGGAATCCTTTTCTCTCCCCCTGCCCCCAGCCTTAGTGAGGCTGTCAATCAAGTGCTCTGCCTCCCCCACCTAAGGGGTTGGCCTAGACATCTGGGTCTTGATAGAGTGATGTGGAGTGTGGCTTCATCTCCAACAGCTGGGCTAACAATTTTAATGAGCTAGATCCTTGGAGTTTAGAGTTGTCTGCTTCTTCTGAGACCTGCCCCATAGCCTAATTCATTATTTCCAGAATAAATCTAAAATATAGCATATTTCATTTTTTTAAAAATGTTTTACTTTTTTCCTTTTTCTCCCCAAAGCCCCCTGGTGCATGGTTATATATTCTTAGTTGTGGGTCCTTCTAGTTGTGGCATATGGGATGCGACCTCAGCATGGCCTGATGAGCGGTGCCGTGTTCGTGCCCAGGATTCGAACCAGCGAAACCCTGGGCCGCTGTAGCAGAGCGCGCGAACTTAACCACTGGGCCACGGGGCTGACCCCTAGCATATTTCATTTTAATTTAATTCCCCTTTAATTTAAAAATTTGAACAAGTTTTCTTAAGCATCAGAGGAGTGGAAGACTTCCTAAGTGCACAGGTAGCCCTTTTTCTCCCCAGGGCAAAATGACAACCAACAACTAACTTGATGAAATTTGTCTTTTAAAGATGTTATCCTACAGTTTGGCGATGTCTAAGGGTTTGGGGCACGAGCAAGAGCTGTGAGGTGAGGACGTGGAGGGGCCTTTTGTGAAGAAAGTGGGATGGCTTCAAAGTGGTGCCTGTTCAAGCTGGAGGACTAGTAGCCCAGCTTTCTGGTGCTGGAGCCCCAGATCACACCCCCGTTGGGTGTTAACCATGACTGCGGCAGGCTGACTTGGGGGACCGGGTCCTCCATCACGCAAGAGAGACCCGCAGAGGTCAGCTGCCCCTCTAACCCTGCAGCCCCTACACACTCCCTATGACCCCTCCCTCACTACCAGTCCCATGCTCCTCACCCCACTCAAGACCTCAACAAGAGGGGCCACATCTTGCCCTTCACCCTCAGATCATCCTCAGATTGTGTCCCTACTCTTGGCTGGGCTACACTGACCAGAGGGAGACCTGGGTCCTTCCACCAAAGCCAAGGTGGCAGTACTGAGTTATTCTGGAGATCATATTTGCAAGCATTAAAAATTGAATTTTGATGAATTCAAGAGGAAATAACAACAATACCAACACAATGATGTCGCCACTGTTGACTGACAGCTGTGAATGTGCTACATATTCACAGTGCTTCCACACCCTATGGAAAGAATGTCAGTGGTCCTCTGTGGTTTCTTGGTTTTTGTCCATGATTCTATACAAGTTAATCATCACCAAAACGCCCTGGCCATGACATTGGATCAAGCCAGGGTTCCATCAAGAGAGGAACCAGCACTGAGTCCATGAAATCGTACTTAGCACTCACTTAACACCTGCTGACAGCAACCTGATGACTAATTCAGACAAGAGCTTAAGTGAGGCTTCCTCCAACTGAGTCACAACCTTAATGACAGAAAGGGGAAGGATCCAGCAAATTGAATTCGGAAAGACTTAGGATTCTCCATGCCAAGAAAATGAGTCACTGAAGGCAGGAATGTTTGGGGTAAATTCTGGCCACAGAATGTTCACCAAATCAGGCTGGGGCACTTTGCCCAAGGACAGAAGTTACTGTGGCAGGTGTGAAAAGTCGTTACATAAACCACAATGTGAAGAATCCACATTTGGCTAAGTGGGAGTTACCTGTGTGTTTGAACAGCGAGATGAAAACGGGGAGTCTGGGAAGTTCCATTTTCGAGCTCCACAGAGTTTTGTTCCATTTATAGGGGTGCTATGGAAAACCCCTCGGTCATAAAACCTTACTCTACTCTTGCAGAAACAGAAAATGCAGGCAAAAGCCACTTGCTGTTCTATTGGGTCCTTACATCCAGTTAATAAGAGAATCCTTCGATGGGTGATATAAAAGTGGGGCACTATGATTTTGCTAGCACTGTTTTAAGAAGATGCACCAAAAAGTGTAAACGCTAACTTTACATTCAGACTTTTTACTTTTAACGTAATGTTTAATAGGTAGCACAATCACATGGTGTAGACAGTCAAAGTTTTATCTCCCATCTCCATCCTGTTGTCACCTAGTTGTCTTCCCTCTAAGTCACCAGTGTCACTAGTGCCACATATATCTTTTCTGTGATAATTTGGGCACATACAAATACATATATCCATTCTTCCTGTTTTTGCGAGAATGGCACATCTGTTCCTTACATTTTTTACTTAATATATTTTGGAAATCTTGCCATATGAGTAGATAGGAGACTCCTCATTTTGTGTGTGTGTGGCTACATAGTGTCATATGCCTCGGGTGTGGCATAGTTTATTTCACCAGTCCTTACTGAGGGACATTTAAGTGATTTCCAGTCTGCTATTATCAACAGTGTTGCAATCCCTTACACCAGGCATTCTCAGCAGGGACCATATCACCCCCAAAGGGGTAAAAATAAGTTCTTGGCAGGGGCAAAGAAATCTTTTTATTTATAAACCATAATATCCATACACTACATAAACAGATATTCAGAATATCTGTGGTATTAAAATGTCATGGGGCAGAGAGGGTTGATTAGGGAAAAAAATAGCTAAGATAGTTCCTTAGGATGTCAACAATGAAAAAAAGATTGACATACCCTAATGCTGCCTTAGTCCAATCCCCAATGTCAAAAGGATACAGGATTGCAATGAGTGGCTTAGACCCAGATGGCACATCCTCTGGAACTGTTCGTGTTGATGTTGGAGCAAAGTTGGGACGCTGGTAGCAGAAGGAAGAGGGTGACTGTCAGGGATCTCTCAGGGTTTGTAGTCTTGGGACCACTGGTGTCCAGGACAGGGGGGCATCTTAGCAGGACCATGGGGACCCTGCGAGCGAGGTTCCCTTAGGCTCTGCTCGATGTTGGCACAGGACCTAGGATGGATGAGTGAACTTGGCTTTCCAATGACAATCTTGCCTCTGTCTTGACTTATTCAGAAACATTTGAACTATTGACGCAGTTTTCTCTTGATTTTAGAGTTTCTAGATTTTTTAAAGTCCTCACAAATGTTGTCCCTCAGTAAAAGACTATTCCTTCTTCCCCACCCATTTACTCATTTGGCACCAATAATATTTTAAAATAACTCTTCACTTCCCTTGTATGTAATTACAATTGACAGTCTGAGGAAAAGAGGCATGAAGGTATGATGAATCTGCTAAGAGAGTAGAATTGAAATGTTCTCACCAAAAAAAAAAGAAAGATAAATCTGTGAGGCGATAGATGTGTTAGTTAGTTAGACGGGGAATCCTTTCACAGAGTGTACATATATTAAATCATTCTGATGTACACTTTAAATATCTTAGAATTTTATATGTCAATTATACCTCAATAAAGCTGAAATTAAAAAAAAACTCAAATTAAAAAAAATATTGTGAGTCCTTCTCTAGTTCAGGGTGATTAACATACAGCAGCGTTTTATCCCCTGAAGACATACAGGCTCACACATAGCTCCTTGTCCCTTTCAGAACCCCTTTCTTCGGCTCACACAGAGATGAGGAAGCTGTTGCCCTCACCACACCCAGCCGCTTCCCCTTGCAGTCCATCAGACTTGTTTTCCTCCTCCCAAACGATTGCCAACTCTAGCCCAGCCTTCCTGGGGCTGGCCCAGCTTCCTGCGTCTGACTTGAGAAGACAGTGTCTTCCTACAGCTCAACAGGAGCAGAGCCAGGTTGGAGGGTTGGCCAGCTGGGCGGATCCCTCAAGACACAAAGAACAAGAAAAAGCAACTGAAATACTAAAACCACTCTTGAAATACAGTTGTCCCTTTGTATCCACAGGAGATTGGTCCAGGACCCCCAGGGATACCAAAATCCAGGATGCTCAAGTCCCTTACACAAAATGGTGTAGTATTTCCATATAACCCATGCACATCCTCTACTTTGTCATCTCTATCTACTTTGTCATCTCTAGATTACTTATAATACCTAATACAATGTAAATGCTATGTGAATAGTGTTAGACTGTACTGTTTAGATAATAATGACAAGAAAAAAAGTCTGTACATGTTCAGTACAGATGCACCCATCGTGGGCCTTTCCATCAGCAGTTGGTTGAATCAGAAGATGCGGAACCTCAAATAAGGAGGGCTGACTGTTCAACCAGATGAAGAAAACTGCATTTACGAGAATTCCTCTCATGGAGAGTCGCCACATGACTGGAAGGGCTGCTTCAGGTGTGTCTGGGGGAAGCCCAGGATCTGCGCCCACTCCAAGGGCCTGCCCAGGAGCCCGGGCTGGCTGCCAGCTCTCCTCCAAGAAGTGGGTCCTGTTAACACAGAACAGTTGGTTCTGCGTGAGGTATGCATGTTCAGGGGGAGAGCCGAACTGCTTAGGATAATGGAGAGAGGCTGCGCTGCCTCCCCAACACCCTCTCCATCCCCCACCCTGTTCTCTTAATGAATTTGAACAAATATTTAAAGAACATTAGCTTGAAACATCTCAATCATTAGCCTCCGCAGGGCACCTCGGTGTCTTGGTCCACTCCTAATTAGTTATATTTTCTAAGATACCCTTTCTTTGTTTGCTGGAAACATGCATTTAAAAAGAAAAAAGTTGTCTAATTACCACTCAAGTCCCAGAAGCCACAAAGATTGATAAATTCCGCTACATAACAAAAAAAGTATGCACGACCCAAACCAGCGTGAGCAGAATCAGAAAGCAAACATCGAACTGTAAAATGCAATTCATTTTACTGCAAGAGGTTCATTTCCTTATTCCATAAAAGCTCACGGAAATCAATAAGGATCAACAAACTAACAGGAAAAGTGAGAAAATGACATGATTGATGGGTCACAGAAAAAGAATTGTGTGTGACTTCTAGTACCTGGAAGATGATCGACCTCGCTCATTAAAGAAATGCAAACTCAGACCACACTGAGCGGCTATGGGGATCCTGTTGGGAAAATGGGGTCATCTTATACAGCAGACTTCCACCTGGCCCACATCTGAGTTACCTGCAGTGAGAGACACTTCCCGTGCACACCATCAGCTTCCGGCATCAAGTGCCTGCCTCTCTCTGCCTCCCAGCTTCTCAGGGGCGTGGAAGGAGTGAGACTGGGAGGTGGGAGACAAGGAGGTCTGGGGGAGCGGCCTATGGACGGACCTATGGGGGTGGATCCTTGTTTCTCCTGTCATCGCACTTAGCAGCTGGGTAGACAGGATGACTTCTCGGGTTGCTGTCCTCCGCTACCTCAGTGTTTTAAAAAACAGAACAAAACACTGCATGAGAGGTACAAAGAGGCAGCAGTGAAGATGCCAAAGAGAGGCCCAGAGGATACATAAATGAATTGGGAGGATGGGAAAATGACCGTGGGTTGGAAGGTCAGGGAGCATTTTCAGCGTGCCCTTTTAAGGGCCAGATATGTAGATGTGCCGGGGGGGGGGGGGGGGGGGGGGGGGGGGGGGTGCGGTCTCAGTTTGAGAAGCTGAGCTGTATTTGCTGAGGATCCAACCTTGTCTCAGGGTCTTCACGGAAAAGAACTCACTGCGAGTTAGCAGTCAAAGCATAAAGATGTGTTCCAAGGATAACCGGCTAGAGTTGGACAAGGGGACAAATTTAAGTAGAGCCCGGGGTCTGGATGTCAGTCGATGTCCCAGTTTTCTGCAAGAGTCTAAGGGGCCACAATTAAACTGAAGGAGCGGCTTCATGAACATCCCTGTCTGGTGAGAGCATGTGGTGACGCTGCTTTGGAGCCACTGAAGGGACTGGGGCTGAGGTTCACGTTCTCCATGGGGCGTACCTTAGAGCATGCTGGGGCAGGGGCCCACATCACACAAAAGAAACACCCACTGGAGAAGACAGGGGACACGACTCTAGGTAGCAGGAGATTCTAAGACTATGTCTGAACCTGTTTGGAGACTCGAAGAAGTAACTGGAAGGAATTTGAGATGGGTCAAGGGTTCTCACAGGCAGGGTGGAGCTGGAGCCAAAGAAATAGCCTTTTTGTTACTGTCAATGTGATCATATTTTTACCTCTAGTGTGACAATGTCTGTGAAAACACAGGATTGGCTAGATGGGAAAGAGGTAGAGAAGGAAGGGCCAGGTTGTTAGAATCATGAGCAGCAATTTTGGGGAGGGCATTCGCCTGTAATGGTGAGCCATGGAGGGTTCTTGAGCAGAGGAAATGCAGGTTTGTTGCAAATTGTTTAAGGAAGATTAGTCTAGCATACAGGGGAGATGTAAGAGGAGGGAGATGGCATGAAGGCTGCCACGGATATGACTGGAAGATCTTACCCAGTGTGAGAACTGCAGAAATGAAGAGGATGAAGAATCTGCGACAGAGAGCAGAGGAAGCGCCTGTTTTCAGAAGGGGTTACTCCCTCTGCCTCCAGTCCCTGCCCCTCCTTTTCCTGGCAGACCCCATCTTGTCCTCTACACTCCAGCTCCTGTTCCAGGAAGTCTGCCCCAAATACCAACGCCTTTCACCAGCCAGGAGGGGTGCAGTCCGCCTGTGTCCTGCCCATCCTTCCATCACCCCTTACCCGCTGGGCTGGAAGCATGGCCTGGGCTGTGCCCTCTCTAGACTGTGATCCTCTTCGGGGCAGTGAGCTCGATTTCTCATTTGTAAATTGTGTGCCCAACACACACGGTTTCTGTATTTATGGGGCGAGAAGAGGGAGTCGTCGAAAATGCCTTTCTCTGGGGCAGAACAATTCATAGGTTCCAGCTGTTTTTTACTTTTCTCTCGTTTTGTTTTCGTTACGTCTTAATTTTTCCTCATATCATCCTAAACATTAAAAGCACGGATGCGTCTGCAGCACAGGTGTAGGGCTGTGATTCTCAGCTTTTAAAAAATGATCATTCCCCTGAGGAGACTTGTTTAGATTTTTTTCCTTAATTGTCCTTTTCCTCCCTGCCCCCATGAATAAAATTTTAATACCACCCGGATACTGTGTATCTGTTTATGTTCTGTGGTCCTTTGGAGGACGACAAACCATTGTAACACCGAAGACTTTTTCACACACTCCCTCCCCTTCCAAGAACCAATATTCTCCCCCCTGGAAACCTCTTTGAGAAGGCACGGTGTTGGGTGGCTGTATGTTTTCTAGGATTGTTTAAACAAATTACCACAAACTAGGTGGCTACAGTGTGGAGGGCCAGAAGTCCAAAATCAAGGTGTCGGCAGGCTGTGCCCCCCTCAGAGGCTCCAGGGGAGAACCCCTCCCTGCCTCTCCCTGCTTCTAGCGGCTCTGGGTGTTCTCGACCTTGTGATCACTCCAATCTCTACCTGCATCTTCACATGGACTCTCCTCTCTTCATGGACTTCTCTTCCATCTGTGTCAAATCTCTCTGTGCCTTTCTCTCATAAGAACACGTGTCACTGAATTTAGGGCCTACCCTCATGACCAGAATATCTCATCGGGAGATTCTTAACTTTTTCCAAATAAGGCCACATTTACAGGTGCCAGGCTTAAGACATAAAAATGTCTTTGGGAACCACCACTGAAGCCGCTACAATGACTAAAATATTTTGGCTGGCAGGGGACAGCTTTGTGTTACATTTCACAGCTCACACCGCTGGTCCACAACTCACACTGCTGGTCCATTAAAGTTCTCTGGTGCTTCTAGCAGTTACAACGATTTTACGTTGGGAAGCCGGGGAGCAGACGCCCCGCGGATTCCGCTTAACCCCAGCAAAGGCTTTTCAATCGTTTTTCCTCCCAGCAGCTTCGCTCAGATGTAGCCCTTTGCCGCCCTCTAGTGGAACTTGTGGCAACTACAAAGTCCTAATTTTCAGAAGAAACTTCACAGATTTAAAGTGATTAGCTGTGCGAGATATGATAGAAATTAAACAACATGACAGCGTCAATGTCCCAGATGAAGAAGGATCCGCGTGGAAGGCCGTTTCCCCGAGGACTATCCACGCGAGACCCTGTGCGGCGGCACCTCCAGGGGGCATCGCGGTCAGCTGACCTCGCCTCCAGCCGAGTTCGCCTCCTGGGCACAAGGTCTTGGACAAAATAAACCTCCAGGCATTACTGAGTGGAATTGCTACTTAGCGGTCGTCTTGGTTTCTTTTCAATGGTGGTTTATGTGCTAACGTTTCCTGCTTTTCAATCTGCAAAGGGCTTTGTCACTTCAGTGGGCCGCCTTCAATGTAGAGTCCTCCACCTCTATTTCTGGAGCATGGCCACCCTCTGTTGGGAGTTGTCACTCCTGGGCCCTCCATAGGCCATGAAAGCAACTGCTAGATGCACCCACTTTCCCCTCCCTCCTGTAAGAGCTGTTTTCCAGCAGGGCTTCCTCCTCCCTGGGTGGGAAGGGGAAAAATAGGGCGGGGAGACCAGGGAAACGTTCCATGGAGTGTGGAGTGGGTAAATCACACAATAAAAAACCCTTTAAGAACATCTGCATTTAGGCCAGTTTTCTCAAGAGCTGACTCTGGATCTTAACTGTCTTTTAGAATATTATTTCTAAGTCTATCCACTAATTCAACCATTAATCGAATTGATTTGTGTTGGGCATCGTACCAAGCTCTGGGTGCACATGGGTGAAAAAGACAGGAATGGTGTCTGTCCTTCTGGGATTTACCAACCTGGAGACTAAGATTAAACAAATATTGTGAATAATCAGTGATAAGAAATGCTACAAAGAAAAATACAGTGTAATGCATAACGGGTGGTCCTTGATTGAATGTGGGGGTAGGCAGGTCTGAGCAGAGGCTGGAGGAGGAGCGTGGGTCTGGCCAAAGGGCAAAGGGAGGTGTCGGGGACTGGTCTTGGCCACGCCAAGATATGTCTCTTTGGCATGAGGATTATTGGGCTGGTTGCTTTTGATAAACTGGGACAGGGAAGGAGGCTCTGAGGAGTGGAACTTGCTTGCCTTTTGTTAAGAGATATTTACATTGTAAAGGAAATCTCCATCTGTAAAGATACCTCCCTCTCAGTACCAGGAAGAAGAAAGGGGATGACCTTATCTCTAGAAACTCTTAATCAATGCCAAGGACTTAAATCTGCATAATAATCTTATTCCTGCTTCTGGTAACCTCCTGTAACTGACTCCCCCCACCCCCAAGATCCTCCTTTGTCTTTAGCTGGATATGATATTTAAGTGGGGGCTTCAGCCATTTTGGCGAGTTGCTCAGCTTGCCTGAGCCTCTCCCATGTATACGTTATAAAGCTTTGTTTAATTTTCTCCTGTTATTCTGTCTCATGTGAATTTAATTCGTTGTCTGGCCAGAAGGACCCAGAGTGGGTAGAGGAAATGTCTTCCTCCCCTACAGAGGGAAGGAAGGCGGTGTTAAGAATCGAACACGGCTGGGGATGGTTACCACGGCACACGCACATTCTCCTCCATTAGTTCTATTAATCTTTTTCTCTAGGTCAGCTAATTCAGGAAAATGGATGTGGGCGGTCTAGTGCTAAATTTGTAGACAAACTGGTTGGTAGCATTTGGAGTTAAACTACAAGCTCTTAAATATTGAAATCAGAGAAAGCAGCTTTGGCTGTGTGAAGTTCCTGGAGATAATTTTTAAACGCAGTCCTTGAGAATGGGCTGATAGCTGACTCATCGTGTCACCCTGTAATCCCACAATTAATAGCAGGAATTGTATATAGAGACGTTAACTAGAAGCAAGTCAGACACTGATGATTTCCATAACTAATGGATGATTTATTAACTTAAAAGCTTGCTGATGCCGTGAAAGAAAATGAGTCTGTGGTTGTGGCTCCCATCTCCAAGATGGTCACCATCAGTTCCTTCCCTCCCTGCGTGCCCATGCCAATCTCCTCTGCTCTGCACCCCTTGAATCTGGGCTGGCCCTAGTGATGTATCGACCAGTAGGATGCAGCGGAATGACATTTGGGACTTCCAAGGCCAGGTCCTAGGAAGCATTGCAGCTCTACTGGGCTCTTAGAATGCTCATTCTGAGGCAATTTGGAAGACTCTGAGACCCCCACATGTGAAGAGAGTGATGCTGGCCAGCGCCCAGCTGTTTTGGCCAGCCCAGCTCAGGCTCCAGGTGTGAGTGAAGGAGCCTTCTTGGATATACTGGCCCTGCCAGATGTCAAACAGAAACAGGCTTAGGCCCCAGTCACATGGCTCCTCAAACCATTCAAGCCTCTTCAGCAGAGGCTCCAGGCATGGTGGAGCAGAGATGAGCCAACGCTGCTGTGCTCTAGATGTTTCTTTTGTGCCTTTAATTTGTAAAGCAACAGTAGAGGCCTGCAAACCCTACTCTAGCAGCACAAGCTGAAAACAGAACAGTGTGTTAGCATGCACCAGAACAGGGGTGACTTGTAAACTGGAGAATGTCACACATTTTATTGTTACTCTTTCCTGTTCCCCACAACACTTTGTCACACCTCCATTATAAACCTTACCATGTTGCATTAAGGAGACAGCATAGCATACTACTTAAGAATTTGGGTTTTGGGGCTGGCCACGTGGCTGAGTGGTTAAGTTCTCGTGCTCCACTTTGTCAGCCCACAGTTTCCCTGGTTCAGATCCTGGCCATGGACCTAGCACTGCTCATTAAGCCATGCTGAGGCGGTGTCCCACATAGCACAACCAGAAGGACCTGCAACTAGAATCTACAACTACACACTGGGGGGCTGCTTTGGGGAGAAAGAAAAAAAAAAAAGAGATTGGCAACAGATGTTAGCTGAGGTGCCAATCTTTAAAAAAAATTGGGTTTTATAGTCAAGACAGTCTTTCATTTAAATTCCAGTTTTGTAACTTATGCTGAGTGAATTTGAAAAATTGCTAAGCCACTCTAAGCCTCAGTTTCCTCCTCTGTTAAATGGGAATGACGTGACTAGTACCCATTTCATGGAATATTTAAGATTAAATTCAACAATGCGTGTAAAGCAGTTACTGCCTGTCACATATTCACATACTGTGGTCAATCAAATGGTGACGGTGAGCCCCAGAGGACAAGAGCCTGATCTTTCTCATCTTTCAATTCGTTGTACATTTCAGTGCCTGGAGCATAGTAGGTGATTAATACAGGCTGTTGAAAGAATGACAAGGTGAAACCCTACGTTATAAACTTTCTAACAGAAAGGGCAACTTTGCCTGAAAATTATGTGGAGCCAAGCATTTTAGGACAGTGGAATGCGTCATTTCCACCATGAAGTCCTGTAAGAGTCAGAGGTTAGCAGAAAAAATGTCAATTCAATTGCTTTTGGCATTTAAGACCTCCGAGGGCTGGCAGGACCTTAACAACCATCCAATGAAACCAGACTCATGACGCATGTGTAAAGTGAGTGGCTTGCCCAAGGCCATCCACCCGAGGACTAGAGTCCAGTCCAGAACTCTCGTCCCCCTTACTATGGCATTCCTTCCTCCTTCCTTTGCATTTCAGGGTCCATTGAGGCGTCAGGACTGATCACTCATCTCTTTTATGAAGGGATTTGGCAACTCAGGAGGGTCAGTGGGAGAACATCATGGGAATGCAAGACCCAGCTATAGGTCATGGAGGTTGTGTGTGGACCCTTCCGTGATGCACCTGTTTCACTTGTCATCACTACTCTTGATTGGAATAGCAGAAGAGTGGAATAGCACTGGAACAGCGACTCGCAATTAAGAAGTCCCTTTTGTTATTGGTAACAGGTCTAATGGGATGCAATTTAGTTTTTCTGTAGTTAAGGCTGGGGTTTCATCCCAGTCCGCAGACCTTTTTTCTATCTCACTGCTCTAAGGCATAAATGTCCTGTCCCTAACTTACTTTGCTGTGTCCAGTGAGACCTAATAGATTGTTCTTTGGTTTAGCGAACTTCAGTACACAAAGTATCAATTGAATTAGTTATGCAGTTTTAATTACTAAGTCTTAAATGAGTGATGAAATATAGACACCGATTAAACGTAAGTCTTCTTCAATTACTTCTTTTCTTGCCTTTGAAATAATACAGGCTGCTGTTCACAGCTCCGGTGTGGACAGCTCCCCTTGAGCATTTATTTCATTGAGAGTCAAAATGGGGACCATAGGAAAATAGTGTGCGGTTTTCACGTCTCTGTCCTGGTAGTAAATTTCCATGCCTCGTGTAAGATGTTACCAGCCAAAGAACATTGTCCAAATAGTATGCAAAAAAAAAAAAAATAACACACATATGTAGGCTGGAAAAATTCAAGTCAATTCTTTACTAGAACATAAGGGAAATAAGACCAGCTGGATGATTCCCTCCACTTCCTCCCCCTCCACCCTTGCACAATCAGGATTAGTTTTTGTCTCAAAAGATTTCATCTAGAACAAAAAAACTCAGTTAATCAAATTTTCCTAAGAAAAAAAATTATAGGCAAGGCCTGGGTGAAGCGTGGGGAAACCCAGATGCAAACTCTGAAACCCACAGCTGCGCTTTCACATCTTGAAATAAATCTGTTTCTAAGAATGGAGGTTTCTGTTGTTCACATGTAAATCTTAAATCACGCACAACTCAATGACGTCTTTATTTTCAAAGTTAGAGTCCTTGTTTCGGTACTTGACTCTCATATCTAATACTTACAAGACTTATGAGAAATTCTTTTCAATTCTGACAGGCTAATTAACAGTTTTCTAATGGGAGGCAGAGAGAAGGCAAAAGGACACTGGATTGGGCAACAACAGAAAATATTTATATGAATGTTCTGAAGTCAAGTAACTGACCATGTTCTACTCAACTTACTTTAGAAAAAATTATGTGGGGTTTTTAGAAGTGGCATTTGTCAGGGAAGTGAGAGAGTTCTCCCCCACTTTTCCTTAAGGTTCTTATGGCTGGTTAAATAATCAAAGAGGCAGGTTAGCAAGAGAAAATCAAACAAAATTTAATAGCGTGTATACATGGGAGAAACCCAGAAGAAACTGAGTAACTCGGCCATCTGGCTGAGTCCGCCTGTTTAAGTACCCTCAGCTACAGACAAGGAGGACATTAGGGTAGTGATTTGGGACTTCAAAGGGAAGGAAAACAATTTACATAGAGATGGAATGCAAATGTTTGTTAAACAGGTTTTGGTAGGCCCCAAAATGGGTTTGTTGGTGTCCTTTTATCACACCTATTTTCCATCACACTATAGCTGTCACATGATATGAGCTGCTTCTATGTTCAAGTCTTTTACACAGTTTGTAGGGGGAAGGTCGGATGCTCTTCCTGAGTCTTTTGAGCCTTTATTATCTTCAGCTCGAAACAGTCTGTATACCAGAGTGGCCCATCTTGGGGCGGCCTGCCCTGAACCCCATCAGATTTAATACACAATTCAGTATTAATCTTAGGTCATGTTTAAAAGAAATTAATCCAGATAAAAAATATCTGGGCACTAGGAAAATCAAGCGTTTTGCTCAAAGTCTACTACTAACCATAAATTACAAAGTTGGCAGAATTTTCAGGATCCAATCATAAGGTTGTTCAATCTGATAGTTTGAACATCAGAAAGGGTGGCAGAGATGAAATTGGAAGAAATATACAAGACCCGTAACACAGCAGCACCTCCTCTTGAACTGGTCAATTCTACAGCTCATTTTATTTTTACTTGACTAGTCAAGTATTTGGAAGATATCCAAAAAGTAAAAGAATCTTCCTTCTCCTGGTTTTTTTTTTTTCACTTTCTACTATAGAAATTACTTGTAATTTTTCCACTTGTACATATTCATATACATGCTGTAACATAGTATAAGCAAATTTCAAAGCTGGTATAACCAATCAAAATTAGTGTCATCAAGGAAGTTAAAGGAGAGAGGCTGTTTTTCCTCAAGTTGCATCCAGTGAAGACTCATTTTAATGACTTGTCAGAAAGGCGCTAAGTGGTGAATCCCGCACTCCAACTCCAGGTTGAATGGTCAAACTGCTGATGTTATGGCTCTGACATCTGACTGCCCCACAATTTTTATTTTAGCCAAGGTCAGTCAAGGTCATCTGGGGTGGGTGATTGTGCTCCCACGAGTAAAATTTGAGGTCCAATTTCTCACTTGCCACAGTCTGCATCGTTCAGACTTTTAATCCAAGGATCTGATGCTTCTAAGCTGGAACATTTTAGCTCAATTTCCTTTTTGAGTTGGCTGCGGGGAAGTTTGGGCCAGATCTGTAGCCCATTTCTGACATGCATTTTGTGTACGAAGTTCACTCTCAATTTAATACTGTTTTCTTTTTCATTTCCCCTTTACTTAGATCATCTGAATTATCCCACCTAAATTTGATCGTTGTATAGTATGCAGCTCTGTAAGCCCCCTTAAAAACTTTCTGGGACAAGGCAACTGCATAAATCAAAACGTTAGATACATTTTACTACAGTCAGGATTAAAGTGAGGCATATTTACTATGTATCACAGGCTGATTCAGGTCAAATATCTCAGATTAAAAAAATGGTAACAATTCTTAGCAAATTCATATTCTCCGTAGGGCAAAATTCAACTTAAGAGAAATCTGAATTTCAGGAGTTAAAAGTGAATGAAAGATGGATTCACGGTGCCCCAAATGAATGTTTCCAGAAGCTTCTGAAAGTCTCAAAAGGTTCATTAAAAATTCAATCATTCAGGTTTAAAAAAAAGTCTGACTGGAAAGCTGCTTGGTCGTGGGACTAATATTATAGTATACAGGAGGACCAGAGGTGGAATCTTTATTTCACAAGTTTCAAGATACAGTACAAAATGAATCTGTACATCTCTCTATTAACAGAATTTGTTTACACAATTATATTACACTTCACCAGCCTTTATACTGCATTTAATTACATACAAAATAAATTTACAAAAGTCTACCGTGGTGTTCCTTCCAATGCCAGTTTATGGGCTTTTTAAACTTCTACTAAATATTGATAGTGGTTACACCTTGATCATATCAACATTATGATTTTTTTTTTTAAATCAAAGACAATAGTGTCAGCTTGCTTGTCATTCCTAATAGGAAAAACAGTGCATGTGAGATGACTCCCTGCACATAACCAAGACATTCTTGTCATGCACACAAAATTGGATTTTTACTTGTGCAAATAGTCACTTTAAAAAATAAAACATTTTTACTTGGGGTATTTCCACTTTTCTTGAAATACCAACCGGAAGGAGAAATTTAGCTTCTTGTCAATGCCTAATACACATTCAGAAATCAGGTAGTGCCTCAGACAATATGATATTCAGAAATTTTATATTTTCCTTTGAGAGCAATGACTCGTGAAAAATATTTTCATGAATTCAGAAGTTCCTTTTGCTTTATTTCTTGCACACTTCTAGTCATAATATTGTGTAACAGATTAAATTCACTTTCAAAACAAATACTAGCTGTCGTTGGGACAAATGTAGCCCACGTTGCTCTTCTTGGCAGGTAAAGGGGCTGTTTACTGAAGCATTTGTTTTGAAATGTGCATGTGAAACGTCAGTCCAAACCTCTGTAAAGGAAGGTTTTTGCAGATGTAGCTAGACAATAATACACATGCTACACACGTGAAGAGTTGTGGTCTTCATTTATAGGCTTGCATGCATACCTCCAAGACGCTGCTTTGAAGAACAAACATGAGGAGCACAGAAAGGAGGGGAAAACAAAGCAGAAAAAACAAAAAGAAAACCTAGACAAAATAGTTTCCTGGAGGCAACAGCAGCTCCTTATTTATAAAGCATCAGAATCAGATCATCGCCAGATTATGGGCAGAAGTTTCTAAAACTTCCCAATGGTACACAGAAAAAACCAGCTAAGCAGTAAAACTCACAAATTAACTTATATGCACAAGGGTAACAAATCCTCAAGAGTATTACTGTTAACGATTCACAAGTTATTCTCACAGAAGTGCTAACTAATGAATTTTGGAAAAAAAGGTGGTTTTTGATGTACTTTTTCTGTGCCATTGAATATTAACCAAAAATAAGATAAGCTTTACTCAGAAAATAGAAAAAGAAACTGCAAACACAAAAAGAAAAAAAACCCCAAGACCAATGCTACCTTTGTAACATAAAAGAGAAGCCAAACAGATATTCTCAAGACCCTGAAACAGCTAACCAATAAACCAAACGCACAAGAGAACAGCAGCTGAGAGAGTACTGCTGTCGTCAGCTTTGAGGCAGGAAGACAGACTATAAAAGGGATCAGGAGAGACGGGCCACCATGGAGAAATGAAGCCGCACTCTATCTGCGAACTCTAAATTCTAACATTAAAACTCCTGAATCCTGGAGTTAGTTTAATGTCACTGACATTAACTAGCTTTAGTTATTGTCATTTTATTCAAATGGATGCCATTTGATTAGGTAAGTATTGAGCATTATTTTAAGAGAAACACCAAACCCAGTTCCTATTTGCTATCATGTCCCATGAACAGAAAAAGGGAGCAAAGCATTGTGAGTGAGCATGAGGACTGAAGTCATGAAGCCATAGGAACTAAGTTATTTGAAATATACCATTCAAATTTCTAGTAGCAAATGACCCAGGATAAAACAGGAGGTGGAAAAAAGCCAAGAAAAAGCTATTTGGAATATTAATAATAAAAAGGACATGGCGAGTGGTAAACCAACAGGAAGTCTGCAACTGCATGAACAACAAGACTGCGCTTTCCCATCTAGCTTTAGGTGGGGAAAGATTTCAGGAAATGTGTTTTCCAAGTACTAATGGAGGGAAGTAAAGATAGAGATAAAAATGTTGCTAAAGGAGAAATTAGGTGGACAGGGGAGGGAAAAAAAGGAAGTTTAGTCATCTTAAAGGGTTTTTAAACTTTTAAATAAAGTACAACAGTTCCTTCGAAATGAAGCGTGGCTGCTGCCGTGGATCAGACTTATTCTGAAGGGCAGGGAGATGAGGCAGTGGTGGGGACGCCAGTATATCGTACCAACTGCACTCACGTCTCTCAGTGTAAGAGATCAAATCAGTCTGAATATTGACAAGAGCTACCCCAAGCGACATTACACTTTGGAGGGTAGAATTTCCTACCTTTCAGATATGCTTTTATCCACATGGTTCTCTCCGTGACCACCCCTGCAAATTTGGCAGCAATTATCTAGGAGTAAAGTTTCCTGACCAGGCTTCTCATAATACTCTAAACCAAAAAAGCATACAATTTCACATTTAAAGCCTTCATGTTCATTATAGACTAATTAAATCTAGTTCTAAATACAATCCCAACTTCAAAAACCAGTCTTACAACTCTACAGGTAATAAACTCTTCAAGTCTTCTGGCAGATGAGGGGTTATGGGAAAAGAGTATAGAGGTTGATATAAACAGACTGAGGTCAGTAAGCATATAAGCCTGCTCAGATACTAACATAGTCTCCGACTGGATACAGGCTGGTGAATACCACCATCTGACAATAAAAAGAAACACCATTCGGTTTACGTTTCAACTTTTCCATTTGTATGATTTATGAAGTTCTCATTTGTCTTTGTTGTTGTTTTCGTTTTCCATACAATTTAACCTGACAATTCTGAAGTGTAACAGCCTTGATTTTCTGAACGTTACCAGGGGCGGCTGGTGAATGTGAGAGCTTAGCAACCGCTGAGTTTAATGCATCTTAGATTCTCTGAGTTTCAGTATTATAGTGGTAGTCACTGTATGCCACATCTTGGCAATAATATTTCATATTTAAAGAATTCAGGAGGGTGATTCTGTTCTTTTGCAATAAGAAATGCAAAGTAAAATAAATCCTGGGAACAAATGCTTCAACTTTGGGGAAAGTGTGTCTCTGATTTACTACCCCACCCAGAGTTCTTTAATATTGTTTTCTGATTTCTCCCACCTACTCTATCCTGACTTCCAGATTAAGGCTCTGTATACTCAAAACAAACAAGCAAATTATACTGAGTAGGTGGGGCAAATTCACATGCTGGCTCAAGGAGTCAGTTCACAATTTTTTATATATATTCCGTTTCAAAGAAGTGAAGTTCACATCAAACTCTAACAAGGCCTTTCAGTCTCTGAAGGAGAGAAGCATGGTACAAAGTATGACAAATACCAGTAATAAGAAACCTCCCAACCTGCCCTTTTAAAATAACAAATATGTGGAATATGTCGACTTGCGTGTGGCTCGGTAGAAGTTTCTGTTATTGTAGTTTTGAAACACTTTGAAGACTATTTTTTCTTTACTTAAAAGGTAAGTTCTATTTTCAGACTTTCAAATATGTTAAGGTTAAACTTGCAACAGACTGGGTTTTCCTTTTTACATTGATCAGTTTTTAGTGTCGATGCATGAGACCTTAAAGATGGTTGATAGAAGAAATTATGCACATTGAGAGAACGACCAAAAGGACCCAAGAAAGAGAGCTGGATACAGCAGACATTACTTTGAGTGTCTCACACATGTTTCCAGGGGGAGAGGGGAAAAAAAAAAGGGGAAGCCACTGAGAGTTGTTATTCCATACGGCACTGAAACAAACATTCAACTTAGTTTAGGTAAGAGTTACTTATCCCTGAAAATAAAGGCATCGGATTCTAAGCAGCTTTAGGAATTCAATGCTTCCTTGTGCCTCTTCCAGGAGGTGGCCACTGATCCAAAGTCCTAAATCAAACGCAAATGTTCTCAGCAAACAGTTTCCTTGGTTGTCACTGATCAAGGCTGGACACAGTGGCTGTTACTGTGGCGGCTGTTGCTCTGGGGGGCCCTCCTGCTGTGGTGGCACTGGTCGTGGCCCTGGAGGCCTGGGTACAGGCAGATCTTGGTGCTGCCTCTGCCTGTAAGCTATAACTGTTCCCAACAGCAACGCGATGATGGTCATGAGGTAAAGGTCCCACTCAGGTCCCAAAAGCTGGTCCATATCAAGTTGGGTGAATACATCTCGAATCTTAATGAGAATAATATAAAAATCATTATGATCACTAAAATGTCAGAGAAGGAACTAGGAAAGTTACATCAAAACTAGAGATACAGAACTTATTAAAATAACTGGTTTTAGAAACATTTTACACTGTGTTTTTAAGAAGAGGTTTTAAAAGCTTTCAATTGGAACTCAAAATAATGTGTCTCAGGAACTAGTTATGATTTCGTAACACTATATAAAGTGTCTAACAGGGTTTCTTTCCATCAGTAAGCAAATGCACTAATTTCTAACCATTTTTCACAGAAAAATACTTGAAAGGAACACTGGGGATGATGGAGGACCAAGAGGAAAAGCCCCCAGCATCTTGGCACGCTCGTCACCTATCTGCTGTGCTGGCACACCACTGTTCTAATGACAGCCGGGGGTATTTTACTACTTCTCCCCTGCAGTTGGAGATGGCAAGAATTCAAATGTTCGACAGCTGAATGAATAATGCTTTTTAGTTAGGATTTAACTAAATATTTAACACCTGAATTTGAACTTAAACGTTATGTTCTTGGTCTATGATATTTCAATTGCTTTAGTGTCACTTAAATTATTCCTGCTATTTTCCGACTGCTACTTACCCATAAAGAAAGTAAATATGGGGTATAATCCTTTATGTTTAAATAAAATTACATGTAAAAGGTCCCCATAATGTTTTCATAGGTACAGGTGCTAAATTTTTCTGGGAAAAAATTACATGAAACTAATAACTGTGTTTCCTGGGGAGGGACCTGTGATGGGAGAGTTTGTGTTTTTCTGTTCTGTGTGACTTTCTTACCATCAATAGTTATTACTCTTTTTTGTAATTGGAATATCCAGGTGGTAAGAGTATGGGGCATTTTACTGTCTTCTTTATACTTATGAATTAAAAAAAAACAAAGATATAACCTACTTAGTATGGTATATTGCATGACTGAATCCTAGACCGTAATCAACAGTTTATTAGTGATAAAAACTGTGAGAAACAAGGATCTGAAATAGTCCTGAGAGAGAGAAAGCAGGCTGCTACACTGTTAGCTTTTTAATTAAAGGAACAAAGATCGTTTCAATTAGCAGAGAGAGTACAGCACACCACGACTTATGCTATCAAGCAATTATAAATCTGACATTACAAAAGTACAAGCAACTGGGAGGACAGAGTCCAACATCTCCACTCCTCTGGAGCCCTGTACTTGGAGGACCTCAGTAGCGCGGCTAGGGTTGCAAAAGCAAGAAGTCGAATTTCTCTTTATAGATGCAGGAGCAGCATGGACTACATTTCTATCTGTGTCATGTAGGAGGGAAAGCCTGTTCTGGATTCTAATGCTGAAATGGCATATCGACCTTTTCTGAAAGAGGTTAACAAGAGGTTGAAACATCATTCTTTTCTGGTCTGGAATGAATTATAATAGCCCTTGTGTTTGCACACATTTCAGGACTTTCAGAGTTAAATGCTGCACCCGTTAATCCATTACAAGGAACTACAGGTACTGAAAACAAAATGTACAACTGGAGAAACCAAGGCCACCTACACACAAGTACTGGTAACTAAAGCTGGCAGTTTTGAAAGGAATGGGTAACTCATCTCCTAGCTAGGTTCTACTATTAGCTTATTTAAATAATGCAAGGTATTTTTAGAGGACAAAATTCCGGTGGTGTTTCAACGTTTCACTATCAGAAGAATCTGAAGTACAAGAGCCTGGGCAAGTTCACAGGTTCTACTTCTTCTTCCTTTTTTAAAAATTCTCTTTTTAAGTGACTGGTGTGAGTCACTGCTAGGCAGTCATCTGACTTACTGTTTACTAAATTTAGTTAACCACTGTTTCAAATTGCCTTGGGTTAGCCTCAGTTTTCCTTAATGCAGAAAATATCTGCATCTTGGAGCTGGCCCCGTGGCCGAGTGGTTAAGTTCGCGCGCTCCGCTGCAGGCGGCCCAGTGTTTCATTAGTTCGAATCCTGGGCGCGGACATGGCACTGCTCATCAGACCACGCTGAGGCAGCGTCCCACATGCCACAACTAGAAGAACCCACAACGAAGAATACACAACCATGTACCGGGGGGCTTTGGGGAGAAAAAGGAAAAAATAAAATCTTAAAAAAAAAAAAAAAAGAAAATATCTGCATCTAGGAAGAAGGCTTTAGCATTGGGAGCCGCCCCATCAAATGCTACCTGAAAACTTGGACTGCTTTGGGCTGCATTCATCCCTCACCTGATGAGGTCTGCTGGTACTTCACCTGAGGGGACGGAAGGAAGAGACCAGACACTTGCAGGACACTCCTCCCCTCCCCTCTCTTTTAAATACAAACCTCGTGACTGAGAAGGTTACATCATTTGTATTTTAATTAAGAGAGGCATGGACCACTTACATTTGTTTCCCGTATGTACTGCAAGAAATACACAACGCCTAATTTGCAGAGTGCTAGGAAGACTGGGACTTGTGCATCTGGGCTGGCTTCCGCTGCCATGTCATAAAAACGTTTTGCAAGGTGAATATCCTATAAAATAGGTAATAAACCAAAATCAATTTCTTGTTAAAATAAATAAAAATAATTATTTAGTTTATATATTAGGAAAACTTATTTTACCTTTCAAGTTTTCATTTTAAAATTTCCCTTACCTAAAGAAAAAAACCCAAGCTTTAACTGGGTAATATTTCTTTAATTATCTAACTGCTTAATTTTGAAAAATTGAATTGAAAAAATTTAAGACTTAGCTCATGTTCCTCCCATCTGACATCCCATTTGCTGTGCAGATGTGCTGGATTCAGCAATATATCTATGTATAACACTTTTTTCTTTTAAAGATTGGCACCTGTGCTAACATCTATTGCCAATCTCTTTTTTTCCTTCTTCTCCCTAAAGCCCCCTGGTACATAGTTGTATATTCTAGTTGTGAGTGCCTCTGTTTGTGCTCTGTGGGACACCTCAGCATGGCCTGATTAACAGTGTCATGCCTGCGACCAAGATCAGAACCAGCGAAACCTGGAGCCGCCGAAGCAGAGGCACAAGAACTTAACCACTTGGCCACAGGGACGGTCCCTGTATAACACTGTTAATCTGAAGATTTCCAGGGAGATCTATAAACCTCAAGTTTATTTTTTCCTAAATTTTTTCCTTAAAACTTCAGTCAGTGTAAGCAATTCCTGGTTTCAGTTTGGAGCAGTGATCTTCAAACTGGGGAAGACATACTCAAGATTTTCCAAAGGGTACCTGCACAAAGTAAGGGACTCATATCGTGTGTTCCCATGTCTTAGACATATTTCTGTAAAGGGCAAAAGAAGTCATTATTAATTTTGGCTCAGACTAGAGCGTTCTGCATTCAGATATATGAAAATGGGATGGTGGGAGCTGTGAAATTTTCATTTAACAATCTCACTTCTTCCATGCCCAGACTATTGTCAAAGAACACCAAACTCCTAGGAGACATGGGAAAGAAAGGCTAACGTTAAAAATGACTTTTTCCACATGTTTAAATATAAGCAGTTATTTTCAGTTATTCCCTATACTTGTCCCTTGGGTGTGTTATTGCAAAGAAGAGCACCTTCAAACAACAGTAGCAGTATGATTAGTGTCTTTGAGTTTTAAAGAAACATTACAAATTTTTTTTGGAGTGCTGTATTTTTCAAGATCATAGATTAAACTTTATGTGACAACAGACTCTGTGTGGATGATTCAATAGGGTAATTAAATCTTGTCTATCAATCATATCCTGAATTATATATTCCAATTATAAGCAAGCTTCATCTTATTTAATACTTAATGGTTTTCTAGTTATTTCAGATGCTGGACTGATTAGTTTTTAGTAGTATGAATGTCTCTTTCATTTAAAAAATAGTAAAAAAATAGGAAAAGGTGATCATGTCATAAAAACTAATGGAATTATTCTGATTTTTATATATAATTTTTCTTAAAAGTTGAACCTCAGGGTTCCTTCCCCCTACTCTTATCAAAGGAATACTATGCCTTTTCTCATAGTCTTTATTTACAAGAATTTATATAAGCTATAGATTGTTACATTATAAATCAAATTATGAGATGAGAAAAACACTGATTTTCTTGTTTTATAACCTATTATAAAAACTTGAATTTTGATTTTTTCAGTAAATTATTACTAAGTGTATCCCATAAAAACCATAACATATGTGTGATCTTTATATTGGTCAAACACATATTAATTTTATTTGAATTAATAAATGAAGTCAGACTTTCTGATAGAAATGAAGTCTGACCCGGCTGGCTGGTCTGATGGGGAGAGGCTTGAATAACTATGCTACATGGCGGGGATCTTCCATAGACTGCACTCAGCCTGCAGCTCCCGAGTCTTGACAAAACTGTATTCAAGTATCTAATAGTAACATAAAGGAAAACCATCAAAATTTACATATTGGAATAAAAATTAATATTTAAATGTGATAAAATAAAAAGCACTTTGACAAAAGATAGTGCATTAGCAAAATGAAATGAACAACTTTCCTTGAAGCACCTTAGGTCAACCAAGTGTCTCTAAGTGACAGAGTAAGGGGTGTAATAAGCTATTTGATAAGCTTTGGTAACACCTTTTAGGTATTCCTCCCAGAAACTGAGAAAGTGAATGACCTCAGGGATAAGGGAACACATCTTTCTGCATATCTCTAGTTTCTAATTCTTTGTTTTCAATAAAATTGAAGGGCGATGTAACCAAGTTGTCAGGTGACAAATCATTAAAAACAATTTTAATGATAGATTACTCTAATTTTTGGCATATGTTATGGGGTAAATGTTTGTGTCCCTCCAAAATTCAGACATTGTAACCCTACCCCCTAAGATGACGGTATTAGGAAGTGAGGTCTTTGAGAGGTTATTAGGATTGGATGAGGTCATGAGGGAAGAGCTCTCATGAATGGAATTAGCGTCCTAAGAATCTCGAAAGAGCTTGCTGCTTCTCTCTTGCTCCTTTCTCATGTGAGGACAAAAGTGAGAAGACCACTGTTTATGACCCAGGAAGTGGGCCCTCACCAGACACATAATGACCTCAGGGATCAGGGAACACATCTTTCTGCATATCTCTAGTTTCCAATTCTTTGTTTTCAATAAAATTGAAGGGCGATGTAACCAAGTTGTCAGGTGACAAATCATTAAAAACAATTTGAATGATAGATTACTCTAATTTTTGGAGACATAAATGTCTGTTGTTGAAGCCCCCCAGTCTATGGTATTTGTTACAGCAGCCTGAACTGACCAACAGAGCAAGTAACTCTAAAGCAGTTCCAAGAATTAAGAGACCTTGATATAATAAAATTCTTCCCATTCCCATACTTACTTATGTGAACAAACTTCAAATCATACATTTATAAAAATGAAAAATAGAATTAATACTAAATCTATAATACTTAAACTAATTTTTAAAATTTAATTCATCTCATTAAAGATACATTGTTAATAATTAAAACAAAAAGCAAAATTTTATCAAAATTTATAATATTATGTTGATTTGATCAACAGTATATCAATAATTGGCCAACTATGACGAATAATTTCTCAAGAATTTCTCTTAACACCTAGAGCCTATAATCACAGGAAATAAAATTCAAAATTTGAATTTATATACTTGTTTGCTTCAGATAAGTACAAGAGAGTGATCGGTAAAAGATCTAAGCATTAAAAACATTACATTACTATACAATCCTATAAGAACGTGGACTGAAACTGTAAATTCAGGGAGAAAAGGAAAAGATACAATTTTCATTTAATGAATTTGCTGTGTTTTTAACAATTTAATAATGGAGTATCAAATTATTTTGGTATTTAGTGTAGTCATTTTATTTAAAAAGTTAGTGTTTAAAATAGCTATAACTTAGACCCTTTGAAACTAATGATGAAAAACTTTAAATGTCAAATTGAAAATGTGCAAGAGGAAACATAGTTTTTAAAAATTCTTTTAAGGGTACACAGGGAAAAGCTTAAGACTATGGGTCTAAGGAACGTTAGACTTCATTAGGAAGGTATAAGAATCAGAAATCAGTTTATCAGTAGTAAACATCTTAATTCATTTCAAAATAATTTAGAAACAATAGAATTTGGGTGAAGATGGACAGTTTCTCAAACAAGGAGTTATCGAGAGAGGAGCACTGCAGTTCCACTTCCATGAGTCTCTGGCTTAACAGCCTAAATGACAGTGTGGATATCAATGTGTGTGTGCTCGAGGATGAGAGAGATGCAAGGGCAGCCTTCTGAAGCATTACACAACTGTGTCATAACTTCGAACCTAAAATCTGAGCACATTCCAAAGAAAGCCTGTTTTCTATAAAAATGCTGACATTCTCCCCGAATCACAATTACAGTATTCAAACATTCTTCTTGAAGCCATGCTCACCTGTTTAATGCCTAGTCCTTTCTCATGCATGTACCCCAGATTAAACATAGCTTGTGCACTGTGTTGCTGCTCAGATGCCAGACGATAATGAATAAATGCAGTCTCGTAATCAACGTCAGTGCCAAATCCATAGAAATGGTAGTCTCCAAGTTTAATTCTAGCCACAGTATAGCCTTAAACAAAAGTTAAATGAAAACTGCCAATAAATAAAGTGTTTTTAACACAGACCAAACGATTATTTCTCCTCCTGTTAACATGCTTACATAAAAGACTTTTAATTTGTAGTACACAAACTTTATAACAAATCCTTCAGCTAAGCTATAAATTCAGTAAAAATTTAAACCAGAAGTGTCGCTCTTCTGAAGAAGACTTTGTAATAGTCAAGGAGAAATAAAACAAGGTGGGTGGTACTCTCAATTTCACTAATAATAGGCTTCAAATGGTCATGCTCTATTCTATCATGTCATTTACATTTAAAAATAGTTCAAGTGGACCACTGTTTAGGCTTGGAGAAGGGATAGGCAGACAATGTTGAGTAGTTTGTGCGAAAAGAAATATTCAAACGAAATTAGAATCTTCTGGGTTTTAGACTAATATTCTACTATACATTCTATTCAATTCTCATTTCACACAACATACTGGCCTCAAACTAAAAACCAGAGAGTAAACCATAGCATATCAATGTCCAGTACAAAGCCCTTGCAATTCAGTTTAGAAATTCTGGGACTAGAACTTTCATTTTAAGAATAAATACCAATCATGATGTAAACAAGTTAAGCAATAGTATCTGTGCTTAGTTTTAAGGTGATAAATGACATGATTAATCTTTATGGGAGATAAAAAAGCACAACAAAACCAAATGTAAAAAACATAAAGAAAGGTGCATAGGTGAAACTCTTATCCTAGAATTAACCCACCACTCACCTTGAGAGGCAGCCCTGTTCCAGTGCAGCAAAGCTCTGGGGTAAGTTTCATTCTCCCCGACGATGGTTGCTTCTCCTACAGGGAAAGATGGAATAGAAATCAGCCATGTGAGGAAAGGCACTAGACCTTTAGGCTTTGTTTGCAAACTAGGGTGGATATGTGGAGCATAATTTAAACAAGAATTGGGATATAACAAATATTAAATGAAAAAAGTATTGAAATCATATAAGTATTAGAATAAAATGCTGAGTTCCAAGGAATCAGTGCCTTCAGGACATTACTCCCTGAAACACGTTGTGTCCACAGAACTAATAATGAGACCAGCCACCGAGCCACTTCTAGGGACCTACAGACTGCTGGAAAGGCAATGTTTTTGTATCTGCTGTGTTTTGAAAAATGTATTTATTTAAAGCAGTTAATTTTATGATGAATGTCAAATCTATTCCTACTGTCAATTCTAATTATGAAACTTTGAAGGCTTAGAGATCTGAGGTAAAATAACTTCAGCACGTGTTAAGCTCTATTTACAGCAATAAAGAAGTTAAAGTCTTTGTGGCTTTTCTTCTTAAACAGGTTAACCTGAGGCGAACCCTTGTACTCTAAACCCAAGGCAGAACTCAAATGAACCTTACTCTGATCGAGAATGAAGGCTGCATTGCTTTGTGCCACTTCGTAGCCTTGTTCGGCCAGCAGGAGGTACTGGATCACGGCCGCATTGTAGTCGCCATCTTTATAGCTGTTATAGGCAGTCATAAGCCTCTCGGACCAGCGGCCTCGTTCACATACATTCTTAAACAACTGTGAGAACAGGAAAGGAAAAAATGTCAATTAAAAAATAAGATATGCCAGAAAATCATTTTTGCACTTTGGCTATCAGTGATTGCTAAGCTTGTTCTTTGAATCTCTGGCAGTTTTATTAAATATATATAAAAGTCTGGGATATTTATCTGAAGCTTTCTCTTAGTCTTTAGAACAGGTTTACAAAAGTAACAGCAAACAACTATATACCATTTACTCTGGCCAGGCACTGTTCTAGTGATTTATGTATAGTCTGTATATTAACTTGCTTAATCCTCCCGGGAGGTTCATGAGGGACCACTCTATGAGGTCAGTCCTGTTAACAGCCGCTGTTTACAAGTGAGGAAACCAAAGTGTAGAGAGGTTTAGGAACTTCTAAACATTTATCAATGTCACTCTGAGGTGCCAGTTATGAGTTTGCTCAAGAAGAAAAATTCCAGTTGGGAGATATTAGATTCCCCTTTGCAACATCTGTTTAACACACACTTTTTTGACAATGACTATGTCTCAGATACTATCTTAGGTGTTGGCGAGACTGCAGATAACAATCTCTGATGTTGTAAACACTGATTCTAGTAGGGAGAGACAAATGAAATAAATAAATGTGATAGTAACACATAGACTCTCCGAGTCTCCCCTCAGTATATCTATGCTCACAGGCTGAGTCTGCTTCTACTCTAAGGAAATCATGCAAAGAAAACCAGAAATAAAACGGGAGACTTTCCTACTGGGCAAATTAATTTCCTGTGTACAAGAAAAGCCCTCACCTCCACTGCGGTGTGACACGATCTCATCACTCCTGTGCCGCTGGCATGCATCTGTGCCAGGTTATAGAAAGCCAGGATGTGGCCTCCCTGAGAGGCTAAATTAAAGTACTTCAAGGCCTGCTTATAATCCCTCTTGACTCCAATACCATCTGTGAGGAAAATCACACGACAGGTGAGGCGTAGTCTCAAACAAGATTCAGCTGAAGCATCAGCAAAGCTTTACATAAGGAGCCTTACGTTAAGCCTTTCATAAACTAAGCGAAATTCAGAATTCTTACTCAGGAAAGATGTCAATCTTATTAACACAGATTTATCTATTAACACAGACTAATATAATTTACAATGAGAAAACAAGATGCACAAGTCATTAAGTTGGGAGAACATTAATCAGCCCGAATTCAAAAGCTCTCATTTCCATATCACAGTGGCATCTAGTAGAAAATAGGTAATTTAGATCTTGGTGTATCCATCATTAATTCCATTAGATTAATTACTTACTATAATACATAGAGCCAAGCTGTAGTTGCCCATCCACCCAGCCTTGTTCAGCAGCTTTCTGGAAATACTTCAGTGCCAGATCATAATTCTGTAGAAAAAGAGGTTACATGATCACATGATGAGAAAGCTCAAAAAGAAGTTAGACTCATTCATTAAAAAAAATTAAAGTGCACATAAAATATTCTTGAAGAGCCACTGAAAGAATTACCTTCTAAGTTTTTAAAATATAAAGATGGTAATATACTTTAATTCATAGGGGGATATTTACAACTGTGAAGAAAAGCAAATAGAGTTTTTGTGAAACAATTGGTATGTCTGCTCTCAGAAAGCATCAACGACACTAGTGAAACACAAGGACAGGATTAACACAGTCATATCTTTTCTATTAACCAGCAAATCCTTTTTAAATCTCACTTTTTCTAATATTAAGTAATGAAAATTATCTTCTCCTTATCCATTCCTTCCCTGTGTAGCTTATCAAACACCCTATGATTATTAGATTTCAAATATCATACATATCCATAGAGAAAAATTAAAACAAAGATCATGACTGAATTTTAGTATCCTAAAATGACTAGGAGGAATCAAAATGAGACCACATTACTGTCTTTTGTGCTAGAAAATACCTGTAGATTAGAATCCTAAACCTAGCTCTTAGTTTCAGGCCCAAACTAAAAGAACATATTGTTTGGAGAGATCATTTGAGGGGAAAAGAGGATAGCAATGAAAATCCAAGGGTATCCAACTGAGGAAGCAGCACAGAAAGAAGAATGAGAGGCAATGGCCCGGAAAACCAAGAAAGCTTACAGTCACAGAACTCCAGGGAAGAAAGAGTTCAAGTGACAAAGAACCAAAAAATGTCAACTAGAGTTGACACTTCGGAGGTTACTGGTGACGTGCATAGAGCAGTTACATGAGGTAAAAGCCTGACTGCTAAGATCTAAAGAGTGACTGGAAGCAGCTAATATAGTTCATTCTCTGCAGAAACATGGCTTTGCAGTGAAGGGCTGGACAGAAGAGACGTGGTAGCTAGAAGGGCAAAGGGTAGTCCCTCCTAAATGGGAGGGACTTAAGCATTTCCGTAGGCTTGAGTGAAGAAGCAGTAGGGAGATGTTTAGGTCTTGGAGAGATGGAAGAGTAGGCAGGGTGGAGGAGCATAGATGGAAGAATGAGAAACAGCTTCACACCTTTATGAGAAAGTGCCAGAGACAGAGCCATTCTAAGAAGGCACCTGGAATGGTGGGTATGGGTCAATGGGTGGTAGGGAACCAAACTCAGAGACAACAGGACAAGGTTCAGCTTTGGTTAGAATGAAATAACCTCACCTGGGCTAACTGGAAGCTAGTGAAGGAATACTCCCCTACCTCACCAGCTGACTGCGTGTTAAAGTCAGAATGTCAGATTGGAAACTTACAACTTGAACCCCTCTCCCATAGAGGTAAGCCATGCCAAGCCCACTCTGTCCAACTGGGTTGCCCTGCAAACCAGAGACAAAAGGGTGAAAGGATTCATTAAAAAATAAATAGGCAAGAATTAATGACTGCAAAAGAAATAATTTACAAGCATACGCAAAACATGTCTTAGCACTTTTCAATGCAAAACAGAATTTTCACCTTCCCATCAGGCTACATATGATACTGATTTTTAGAGACTGGGGGCTTTCAATAATTTGATCAAAAAGAGTAAATAGTAAATTCATTTAGAATTAAATTTTGGTGACTTACCTTACGACCATCTGTTTCATAAATTTATGAAACAAAACATGACTAATGTATTTCATCTCTAAAATAAAAGTCGGTAACTTTTTCTGGATAGGTTTTCATTGGTAACCTCCCTTGCCAATAAAGAAGGAAGATGCCATGGGGTAGAGTCAACCACTAATAAAACCCAATATTGGGACTAATTGACAAAGATATGCTTAAGATTACTCAAGTGTCATGGAGCAAAGATGATTATTCTTTTGAGACCTAAAAGAGAAAAATCTGGAATTCACCTAAACTCAGAGGGACACAAGGCATCTTTTAAAAAAGTGTCACAGCCCTCCTTTGGGAAATACTCAAATGATATTTGGAAGCACAGTAACGTGTAGTTCGCGAAGAGATAAGTGTAAACACTGGAGGTGTATGGGGTCTTAAGTATTCATATGTAGTTTTCTTTGGGCCAAAGAAAGCCTAAATTATGTATTATGATTATCAAAACTACCAAGTTATGTAAGTTTTAAACCTCAAGTTGCAATACAAATAGGACAAATTATATAACTCTCAATTCCATTACTAAAATCACTATTTCCCTGATCAGGAAACTTCTCAATGAAATTGAGACAGAGACTTAATATTCAATAATCTCCTAAAAAAAAAATTAAACTGCTTTTTATTGGGAATGTTTTTCTAGTCAATTCATTCACATGAATCATTTAAATAAATGCTTTCAATAATTTATGGTATTAGTTGGTTATGATTAATCCTTCAATATAATAACTTATTTATTAAAATAATAGCAATATGGTACACATTTCAATACACTGAGTCATGAGGTCTTACCATGTCAGCAGCTTTCTTAAAGTAGTGAAGAGCAGTCTCATTACTTTGAGGTACAATATCACTGCCCTCTGAGTACATCTGGAAAACAGATCTCAATTTTATTAAGAGCTAGAACTCTCTCCCCCATTACATTTTTCTCCTGTCTTGTCTTATTTTGGTTTTTCTTAGGTCTCATGAAATTGTTCAACAAAGTTTAAAATTCCCCACAGGGTATTTTAGAATTAAAAGCAAAACCTTAAAAGTAAATACTTTTATATCATTATATATTTTATGTCATATCAAACATAGGACTTATCTATAAACATGAATATATAAAACCACTTCACAGGTCAATCTCAGGAGAAGATTTTCATCTCAAACTCCAAGATGAATCTTTTTTTCACTCTATTCCAAGGCCGGGTGATAAATTACTGCAATCAGTGATTAAATGAGGAAAAGGAGAGCTGTTAGCAATGTCCACTCTCCCTTCTCCTTCACCACTACTTTCCCCAGGATAAGATAAAGGGTAGGTCTTAAGTTCAGGAAAAGAAACAACTAAAAGGCTATTTAAAAATGTTTAAGACACTGAATGATTAGAGTGTCAGGTATGGCCCATGAAAAAGGGCCATGAGAAAGAAAAGAATGACCAATACTGTTTTTATCCATGTACACAGTAAGAAAACAACAAAGAAAATCATTTTTTTTGTGATAGGGCTAATTAGTAATTCAGAGCAAGACTCTGAAATGAAAAGTTCTTATGTACTTAACAGAAATAGATGGGAAACACCAATTTCTATGCTGTAATAGTTGGAATGGGTACATGTAGGGTTCTCAGGCCCCAGTTAACTAGTTGCGATCATGTGGCAAATACTAATTAGATTTTTCTGTTTGTAAAAACTTCTAAGATATATTTTATCTGAGCCTCCTAACCTTAGAATTTGGTTACAGATGAAAATATCCATTGGTTTACACTGTATTCATTTTCAAAATAATGAAAAACGAAGTTTGAAATTGTGCCGTGACACATGGAATCTATTTAGGAAGTCTCTAGGTGTAAATGTTTCCCTGCTTAAGAAAAGAAGAGCACTGAGAGATGGGAGATGGCTGTCACACTTAAGATAATTAAAAGGTCTGCAGACAAATTCCAACAAACTCTACCTGCCTCTATTCAGCATGGAAGGAAACAGGCAATTATGACAGACTTAGCAAAAAACTGCACAGCATAAAGGATAAATTCCTGGGGCTGGCCCTGTGGCCGAATGGTTAAGTTCGCACGCTCTGTTTCGGCAGCCTGGGGTTTGAGCGTTTGGATTCTGGGTGCAGACCTGCTCCACTTGTCAGCTGTGCTGTGGATGCATTCCACATACAAAGTAGAGGAAGACTGGTACAGATGTTAGCTCAGAGCTAGTTTTCCTCACACACACATTTACACAAAGAACAAACTCCTCATTATTGTATATGATACATAAAAAGTAAGAGCTCAGACAGTAACAGCTAATTTTTTTTTTTAGTGAGGAAGATTGGCCTGAAGCTAACATCTGTTGCCAACCTTCCTCTTTTTGCTTGAGGAAGATTGTTGCTAACATCTGTACCAATCTTCCTTTATTTTGTATGTGGGATGCCACCATAGCATGGCTTGGTAAGTGATGTGTAGGTCTGCACCTGGGATCCAAACCTGTGAACCCCAGGTCGCCAAAGTGGAGTGTGCAAACTTAACCACTATACCACCAGGCTGGCCCAGTGATAGCTAATTTTAACAGAGAATTAACATAGCTATGAGTAAATGCTATGTTACATGTAAGTTACCTAAGAAAATACCTCAGAATAGCATTTACCTTAAGATACAGTGTTCTTACATTGGAAATTTTATTTCCAGTTTATTTTTGGTACACTGTAGATCCGGAATACAATATGTGCTTACTATGAAAACACCTCTTGCTATACATAACACATTCACAGGAGGTACAGTACCTTTCCCAAGAAGGCCATGGCATGTGAATTGCCAGCATTAGCTGCTAAATTGAAGTAGTCAAATGCTCTCTGTGAGACAAGAATTTATTAAAATAGTTAGTTTTTAATAGAATCTACTCTTGGCTTTTAACCAAAATAATTATTTCAGGAACATTTAAAAAATCTTGTTAAACTGCAGTATCTCAGTTTAAGTAAATGGCAATACCATGTTGCTCAAGGTACCCATCCCTCTTCACTCTCATATCCAATGCATCACTAAGTCTTGTCACATTTACCACCAAATACACCTTGAATTCATCTACTATCCTCCATTCTCACAATGCGACTCTAAGCTACACTCTCTCTCACCTGAACTTTTGGAATACTCCCCTCCCTGATCTCCTTGCTTTCACTCTTGGCATCATCCAAAGTGACTGCTCGTAAATTTCAACATGCTGGTCCTTACAGCCCCTTGGCATGTTGCAAGGAATATACTGTCGTGATCACACACTGCCAATCCCAGTATTGCTTCATCTTGCTCTCTGTGTATACCAGCCATGTTCCTTCCTGCCTCAGGACCTATACACATACTGTTTTTTTTGGCCTGGAATGATCTTACCTCTAGACTCAACTACTTCTTCTCAGAGAAGTCTTCCCTGACAACTGCCACCTCCCACTCATTAACCTGTTATTGGATCCTTTAATCCTCCTTCTTAACAATAATCACAATTTATCACATATTTCTTAGTATGATCATTTTAAAAATATCTAATGCTTCTATTATACCTGAAGCTCTGTAAGGGCAAGGACCAAAGCTATTTTGTCTAGCACTGTATCCTGGATGCCTAGCAGTGAATGGCACATAGTTGGTACTTAAACATTTGTTGAATTAATGCAATTACATACTCGGAACTCCTTTTCCTCCTTCCGTGAAGCTGGTCAAATCATTTATCATTGTGTAGTTGCTTCACAGGTAGGCAGCATACACCACCACCAAGAACATCCCAAAACTTGTGTAAAAGGTAGGCAGCAAACTCTTACCCAGAATTCTATTCTCTCACCTGACATTTTTATCAACCAGTTCATCTGATGCTTCACTGGCCTAATGACCTACATTTTAATGACCTATAGACAATGAAAGCTGTCAAAATGCCATCTAAATTAAAAAAAAAAGCACAGATATTTGATATAGTTTTGGTGATAAGTGTATTTTGTTACAATCTAAGTCTTAATGTTCATGGGGTATAGTATATGAAATAACCTGAATAAGAACACTTAATTGGCATGTAGCAAAACAGAGTTTTATTAGTCTGACAAACATTTACTGAGCACTTACTATGTGCTAGGCACTGTCAGGTGCTGGGAATTAAAGTGGCAAACAAGGCAGGCCCAGTCCATGCTCTTTTGGACCTTATGTTCTGGCAGACAAAACAACTTAATTATACAATTAGCTAATTTATAACAGACAAGGGCCACAAGGAATACAGATTTTCAGAAATCATAACTGTGGTACACAACCTATTCCAGGAGCGGGATCAGGAGTCAGGGGAGACTAGTTAGAAGAGATATTAAGAGTTGAGTTCTGGAGGAGGAGTAGGGATTAGCTACATGAAGAAAGTAGGTGGGGTAATATTCACTCTGGACTGAGGGACTAGCATCCAGAAGTCCTGAGACAGGGAGGTTTTTAATATTTTCAAAGACCTGAGAAAAGGTCAGTGTGCCTGTGACTCAAAGCAAGGGGCTGGTGAAGTAAAGATACAAGGCCTTGGAGGTGATGTTAAAGGTTCTGGTCTCTAAGCTACTGGAAGTTGTAGACCACTCAAGAATTTTAAGCAAGGGAACCACACAATCAGATGTGTGGTTTACAAAGATAGGCTATTGCTTAGGAAAAGCAAGCAGTAGATTATTCACCCAAGTGACAGGTGTACTGATGGAAAGAAGGGAAGAGATGAGTGATATGTAGGACATAAAGCAGCCAAAAGTCGGTGACTGTATACTCCTAATTTCTCACAAACTCAACACTGAATTTTCCTCAGTTGTATGAAAAATTTTACAACAGGAGTTTTAAGACTCACCTCTATCACTTACCTCTAGAAAACCAAAACACTGTTTATGTATTTTTGGGAATATTGAGAACTAGGTGTTAGAACTAATAAAACCTTTCGCACCACTATGTGGTATAATCACATTTTTATTCTTCAGCTTCCTCAGGGGTTAGTTACATCTTGAAATGTCATTTGTGACGGTTGTCTTAACACAAATTTGATGCTATCATTGACTTCACAAGAAATACATCTGGAGAATCATTTTTTGCTACAACATGAAGTGCAAAGCCCAAGGAACAGAAAGTTACCTGATGATTTTGCTCTACTCCACGCCCTCCATGCAGATGCAGTTGTCCGAGACCAACCTGAAAATTAACCAAAATGAGGCAAAAGTAAATGGTAGCATCTGGCAGGTAAATAAATTCAACCAACAAAAAGCCACTTGGTCATAAAAAGGTTTCTGTTCATAATTCAAGAAATTAAAGATTTAGTCTTAACTCCTGAAGATATTACACTACTCTAACGAACCTACATTTTTTAAAAACTAAAAATGTCTGCTTTTAATTATAAGGTATCCTTCTGAAATGGAGGTGAAATAAAGGTATTTTCAGACAAACTAAAACTGAATTTGTCACCAACGAATCTACTTTAAAGGAAATACTAAACAGTGTTCTTTAGGAAGAAGGAAAACCATCCTGGGAAGCTTGGAGATGCAGTAAGAAATAAAAAACAATGAAAAACTAAATTTATGAGTAAATGTAAATTATATGGACTGTATAAAAGAGTAATATCTTGCAGGGTTAAAAATATATAAACTAAAACACATACAAGTACTATAAGGTCTGCATTGTCCAGGAAATAGTGAAAGTGCTTGTTCATATCAGACTTTGATAAAAAGAGCAGTAAAAGAATATCTAACTATCATGCTAGTAGAGGAGAAGAGATGCAATAGCAAAAAACACTCAAACCAAAAGAGGGTAAAGAAAGGAGAGAAAAGGGAATGTGGAAAAGCAAAATAAAAGAAAGCAAGTTAAGACAGAAAATTTAAATCCAAATATATCATTAATTACTTCAATTAAATGACTGAGAATGGATTAAAAAAAAACTACTCATATGATGCTTACAAGAAACATAGATACCTTAAACCTAAGAAGGTTGAAAGTACAAGAGAGAAAAGACATTTCGTGTAAGAACTAACCAAAAGAAAGTAGTGTAGCTATGCTAGCATGAGGCAAAGTACAATTTGAAGCAAAAAATATTTCTAGAAATAAAAGAGGACATTTCATGATATAAAAGTTAGTTCAATAGAAAGATAACACTATTAAGTCTGTATGTAGTCAATGTGCCCTAAAGTATATATATAAATCAAAATTGACAGAATAGGAGACAAATCCACAATCAGAGTGAGAAATTTAAACAATATTGTCTCAGCACTGGACAGAAGCAGCAGACAAATTCAGCAAGGATTCAAAAGATTTGAACAACAGGATTAAGAAATATGACCCAATTGACACATACAGAACACTGTAACCAACAACTACAGAATTTATATTCTCTTTAGCACACAGAATATATGCCCAAACGGACCAAGTGATGGGGCATAAAGCAAGAAATCTCAAACAACTGAAATCATACAGAGCATATTTGGACCACAGTGGATTAAACCAGACATCAACACCACAAAAGTAGAAAAATCTCCACGTATATGGAAACTAAGAAAGTCACTTCTAAACTACACATGGGTCAAAAGAAATTGCATTATAAATTAGAGCTAAATATAATGAAAATATGACAGTGGGAGAAAGTATTCTACCAGATATGAAGGGTTATAAAGCTATGAAAAATAAGACAGTATTGGCACAAAGACGTGTATGAGAATATGCACGGAGCGTTATTTGCAACAGCCCAAATCTGGTGAGAGTAAAATGGATAAATTGTGGGTTTTTCATACAATCAATCTCATATAGCAATGCAAATGAATGAATTACAGCTATATGAAAACACATGGATTAATTTCAGAAACCTAATGCTGAGCAAAAGAAGTTGATACAAAAAAAATGTCCCATGATTTTTTTTTTTACGTAAGATTCAAAAACAGGCCAAACCACTCTACAGTGTTAGAATTTCTGTCAGCTCAGTGGGTTACCTATGGGGAGGAGGGGGTAGTTAGTGATAAAGAGTTCTGAAGAGGGGCTTCTGGGGTTCTAATTATGCCACACAAGAGGCTCACTTGGTGATAATTCATTGAGCTGTACATTTTAGATTTGTCTACTTTTCTGTATTCATGTTATAGTTTAATATGTAAAAAAAAAGAAAATTATATACTACACACCATACATGGATTTTTCTTTTAAGTCAAGTTTTTCAGTTAACACATTGAAATCAGCTTTCCACTTAAAGTAGTATTCTACATAATTTTTAATGGCTGCATAGAATTTCATTATATTGGAGTGGCATATTTGAGCTAAATAACTCCCTATCATTGGCATTTAGATTGTTTTGAATTTTAATTGGTCTGTAATGTGAAGAAAAATGTTTAATCGGGTAAGATACTTTATTATAATTTCCATGAGCTAAGATCTGGATTTTTCACTGTAGTTTTTTTTAACTTAAGACTCCCTTTTGTTAGTCTTAAAATTAATTGTTCTTAAAAAGTAGCTATTGCTCATCTCTATATATTGCTAAATCAGAAAGAACAGTAAATTTAATAGAAAAAAAGACAAATGAAGTTCTTTTTAATACCATCAAAATAACCCACGAAACAACCAACTACATGATACTTTGATGAGTATCACACAATTTACACTAAACAAGCCTCCTTCTGCCTGTGACCTTATGGTCATGAAAATTATGGTCTAAGGTGAGCAAAGGACACAGGACCAGTAAATAGTTCTGCAGAGCATCCGAAATTCCAAATGTTCCCAAGACATTTTGTTTAGGGAAAGCGACAGTTTTCATCCTTGGTGACCCCAGTGAGAGCTTTCATCATCACTGTAATACTGCTCCGTTCAAGCATCAGTTTTCAACTGTGGTGCAGAGAAGAGTTGCCTGGTCAGCTTTTAGGAACTATTCTATTAATGCCTGGGTCACATCCCAGATGAATCCAAATGGAACATCTTGAGAGTGTGGGACTAAAACGTAGCTAATAATAATGTAGCTAATAACTGCTCAGAGCAATGGAAACGTTACTTACAGATCTAAGTGCGTGCCCCTAGCATTTACACACTAATATACAATGCAGTAAGATATTCCAGGAGATGTTTAAACACATACCTGTGCTTGTACATCACCTTTTTCCGCTAGGAACTGGTAATACTGAATCAAATCTTCTTCTAGCATTCCACTGTTCATTCCGGGATTTTCCACCTCATCAGGCAGCCGTATCCTCTGTACCACTGAGCCTCCTGTCAGTGAGATATCACTAGCAACTGAAATGGGACAAAGTAATAATGTGGATGAAAGTCAGAAGGATTGTCCCACAAAGAGAAGTACAATTCCAGCTGCCAAACGTTGACAGACACTATGTTAAAGGAAACTGTTTCTATAGTAGTCTATGGAGTACAAAATAGCAATCTAAACTAAATTCAGTTTTCTTCCACAAAATAGTTGAGAAGCGGAATCCAAAGCAAAATTTTTTTAAAAAGTACTTAATCAACTAGTGTAAAGACATTTCCACTTGAGAGTCATTCACAATATTTCAAGTATCACAAAAACAGATGCATTTAAAATTAAGTCTATAATTTTTTTTCTTTTTTTTTGGTAAGGTGAAAGGCAAAACAATAGATACCATGATTGGCAACAAGACGATAATGAGTCAGCGCAGACTCACAACTCTGGAGGACTCCAATGCCAGCCCAGTATCGGTAACCCTGTAAAACAGCTTCAAGTGAGAAGACAGCAGTTTCACAGGCCTCAGCGGCACTCCTTTTGGAACAAATAAAGTTAACCATACTCGGAATATAATTTTTCTGTCCTTTGATCCAGGTACACCGTCACTTCATTTATCCTGAGTTTTAGGTTCTGAGGTAATTTATTCAGCAAGTTCAACAACCAGACTATAGCTAAGAAGTAGGAAATACAGACTATAAAGCTCCTAGAGAAATCAAAATAGATGCCAAGAACTTTACGTATGAAGTGTGCTAATTTTACGTATAAAAGAAAACTACTTAGCCTCTTTAGAACACATTTTAATTTTATTTTAGATACAATTTTAACAAAAATGGGTTAATCTTCCAAACTAGCAAAAAAGCAACAAATTAGCAAAATTCGGATGATATGAGACAACTAGAAGCAGGCACAATAACACCAGCAATAAATGACTTCAGAATCAGGGGAAGATAGCTAATTATAAAGAGCAGAAAATAGAAAGTAGCGATCTCTGGAGTCATTTACAACAGACTCAAATAACTTTGCAAACTCTAACAATCCTTAGGGGAATACTGTATAAAAATGAATAGCATTTAATGTTCTTATTCCGTAGCCACGCTATTTAAGAAGACTGGTAAATAACAAAAAAAAGATTGTCAAAAAAATTTAACATACTTTTGCCATACAAAAATCTAAGTTTCATATTTCTTGAAAATTCATCTAAAAGAAATTTTTTAAATACTATTTGAAAAATAAATGTTACTGTAGATTAAAAAACAAGTGGGAAAAAACCCTTCAGAATTAGTGAGGAATGTCTCCGAAAGTTAGCACAATCCCTTGTTTTTACTTGCTTAAACTCCTTTAATGGTTTCCCTCTGTAACAGGACAAAGTCCAAACTCCTTGGCATGATGTACAGTACTGCAGTCCTTTGGAATATAGTAACACGAGTTCGAGGTCACGTGACTTACCCAAAGTCAGTTTATAAAGCAGAAGGCAGATTAAACACCTCAGCAGAAAAGAATTTGGTGGAAGGATTCTATATTTACCACTAAGTCATTTAAGTGATCAATGCCATCAGATAACACATAAGAGAGACTCTTTAATGAACTTCATAGGACAGTTCTTTGTATAGTAAATCTTTCATCAATTTAAATGCAAAATCAGTGTAATCCAATCTGAAAAATGATTCTGACAATTCCAACTTACAGAAAATTTAAAAAGAGCCATTTATCAGATTTCTATTTTAAGGGAAATCAGCCAAACTAATGATCAAAGAAAAACTGTGAACTCTACTATCTTCATCCACATGTAGATTCAAGAATTAACAAGAATTTGAAGGAAGTTCAACTGACTATTTGGTCTTAATGAATATAAGTAAATCTCAATCAGGAAAGCTAGACAAGTTGTGGCCACTTGTAAACCATAAATTCTGTTACCCAATATCATTAGCCTTCCAAATCAGTCTGACTTACCAAAACCATGTGGGCTATGAGGTTGCCCCCAAGAGCTCCAAAAGTATAATATACAAGGGCCTGTGAAAGAAGAAAAGATGTGTAACTAAACATGGGCTCATATTTACTCAATTCAAATTGTAGTATACAATTAAGTTTTAATAGTATTACCTTTGCCTGACTTGAATTAACACCAAGTCCAGAGGCATAGAGAAAGCCAAGAGCCTGAAATAGAACAAGAAAACTGAGAATTCCTCCTTTGGTGGAAGTTTATCCAAGACTGACATAGTTTTTTGAACTATGAAAAGATGCATGCATCTTTAATGCTAAAACATTTGAATTGCACAAGTATGCACAACTGTGGAACTAAAGGACCTCAGAAATGCATTCAAGGTTTTACAAAATATACAATGAAATATAACTTTAAACAAGTCAAAAAGTTTGGCTTCAAGATCAAAGACAATTTAATAAAATATTAACTAGAAAAACAAAGCTCCACACACTTAAACTTGGCTTTACTTTGATGAATAGCTACTATGAGAACAAAACAACTCCTATATTACATCAACACATTATCTGTTTATGCAAGGGGGATACACAATGAAAATGGACAAGAGATTACCAAGATGGACTATCCCAGGAATAAAAAGAGCCTGCAAGGGGTAAAGGGAGAATGGTGCTTCATAATGCTAAAGCACACACAATTTAAAAAAACAAACAAAAACACAACCAAACAATGCAAATGCCCTTTGCCTTCTGAGGATCATCCTTGATGACATGAAAGTATAAGCTAAAGTTATAAAGGCAGAAGGGACAGGTATCAGTGCTCATTAAAATCCATGAGCTCTTTGATATTTCCCAGCCTCCCTTGTAGTTTAGGTAGGGCCACGTGCCTGGGATGTGGCTGGAAGGGATGTAAGCCATTTTTAAACCTGGCCCTTAAAAACTTTCCAGAGAATTCTCCAGCCCTGCCTTCTCCCTTCCTGATGGCTTGGAAGCCTTGTGCTCCAGATGGTATAGCTACATGACAGAAGCAGTCCTTGACCCTGAGTCACCATTTGGAAGAGAGTGGTACAGGCAGGAGAGCTGCATAGAACCTGGCACAAACAAGAAATAACTCTTTGTAGTGTTAAGCCACTGTGATTTTGGTGCTTTGTTTCATTAGCTAGAATTAATTACTGTGGGGAGAGTGCTTTGTCACATATAAAGCACTGTGGCATTGTAGGGTTCTATTATTGGAGGGAAAAGATGCCTTAAAAGTAAAACTATTCTTCAGAGCAGAATGTGTCTGAAGATAAAGACTAAGTGTGTGAATTTCATATAAAGTGATTTATGCAAAGAAAGGAAAAAAGCTTCGAAAACAAAGGGGAACAATTAAGATATAACCTGCTTATAAACTGAAACCAAGACTATGTAAGACTTGCAGACTGGTAAGGTAATCAGTCCTGTGGAAAACAATGGTCACAATTTCTGTTATTGTTTAAAGAGACTGAAAACAGACTTCCTCTAACTATGACTAGAAATTTTGTTAGATCTTTAAGCAAATCCAATGCCTTCAATAAACCTGAATTATCCTTTTTTTTGAGGAAGATTAGCCCTGAGCTAACATCTGCCACCAATCCTCCTCTTTTTGCTGAGGAAGACCAGCCCTGAGCTTACACTGGTGCTCATTTTCCTCTACTTCATATGTGGGACACCTGCCATGGCATGGCTTGATAAGTGGTGTGTAGGTCTGCACCTGGGATCCGAACCGGCGAACCCTGGGCTGTGGAAACAGAACATGTGAACTTAACTGCTGTGCCACTGAGCCGGCCCCTAAACCTGAATTATTGAAGCCATTTTAAATGAATGCGGTGGTCCCCTAAATCCAAGTGTCAATCTTACTAACAGGGAAATCAAGAAGGTATTATGTATCAACTACTGTGATGCAATATGGAACACAGAACATCCCCTATAATGCGGTCTAGCTGACTATCCCCTAGAATGCAGTCTAGCCAAAAATATTTTGAGTTCATCAGCCTTTAGCTGTGACATCTAGTTTATTGGAAATATAGATGATGAAGAAACAAACTAAAGGACACCATGAAGAAGCAAATAGACAAATTGAAGTAGGACATTCTGCAGAAAAACTGGCCTTATCTCTAACAGGAAAAAAAGAAAGGCAGGGGCTATGCTAGAAATAACAACCAAATATAAGGTGCAGTGCTGGACTGGATACCACTTTGGACAAAACAGGTATAAAGAAAATGTTTTGGTTTAACACCATATGAATATGGTATGGGCATTAAATGACGTAAAAATTTACTGGAATGGAAAGGGAAAGGTTGTTTACTGAAAAGAGCAAGTTATGGAACAGCAGACAGTGACATTTTATTTTAATAAAGAATTCACATGTACATATACACACAGAAAGGTCTAGAAGGGTATGCCTGCACTAACATGGTACCAATGCTCATGCCTGGTTGATACATATGTGATGTTTACTTTCTTAGTTTTTTATTTTGTGTTTCTAGCTTCCTATAATGGACATGTACTACTTCTGTAATAAAATTTTTTTAAAAAAACACCAAGATTAACAAGAGTTGGACCATCTGAACTTTGGAAAAAAAGGAATGATGAATAATCTCAGATAAAAAATCAATTACCTTTGTGTTTCATTCTCTACAGATATAATTTTGAAAACTACAAATATAATTGTGGCAAAACGCAAAAATGCCTAAAGTGAACATAAATGTTCTTAGACTAAAGAAAAAGACTAAGAAGATTGGTAAAATGATCTGCCACAAAATAACATTTAAAAATATTTTACCTTCCACTCTGACTTGTCAAAAGAAGTCAGGGCATAAAGAGTAAACTGCTCTTAAAATAAACAAGTGCAGTGAGTTGAGAGATTCTCCACCGAAAGTACACTTACAGTTTGTCCCTTGGGAGAGCCTTCCTCAGTCAATTTCTCAAACATCTCTTTGGCTGCCTGGATATTCTGTGTCAGGTAATCACCAAACAAAAGAGCATAGGACACTCTCTCCAGGGCCTTGGTATGGTTCATGCCTGCTGCCTTTTGAAGATACCGATATGCTCTTTAAAGGTAAGCAATTAAAAAACAAATTAGCAGTATTTTGGAACTGCCATTAAATTTTTTTTCAAGATCTACTAAAATGCAGCATAAATAATATCTTTATTCTACAGAATCCCTCTGACATCTTATTTCTACTAAATTGTATTACTTATGTATATAGAAAACATGCTGTCTACTTTGTTTTTATGGAAGGTACTAGTTCTCTCTGTTATCCTAGTATCTTAGAAGGGTCTAATTACACTAACAGTAATTCTAAAAACTCCTATTAAAAAAGTTAACTGGATTTGCAATGAGAGAATTGTAATACCATGGTGTCCAGTAAATAATCTAGTGATATGATAACCATTGCAGATAAATCTCTGTACAGACTATAACAAAAGTCAGCTGAAACTAAAGGGACATAAAATGTCAGAAGACAGTCACTTGTTTTATGTTCTTTCCAAGTGCAAATTCCTAAATTCCAGTCTGTGTCTGCAAGAAAATTACAAAGCAAAACCAAAAACAAAACACCTGACAGCAATTCCTTTTGTTTGTTTCATGTAATTTTAAATTCTGAATAGCATATGTATTCTTTGTTCTCAGAAACTACTGCAACTTCAGCCAATTATTTCTGTTTTGCTCACTGTTCATTCTTGTGATCAGTATTTATAACCTTTTTATCCCAACAAGCTAAATCTGATAAAAGCAATACCACTAATGTCCATATATCATATTAAGTTATCTTGTAATGCAACTTAAGAAATCCTCTGTCTTTGGCACAATACTTAAAAAAAAAAAAGTTCTTAGCTATTTGTCTCAGTAATGGCCCATCTTAGGGGAGGAATGGACTTGGCAGTGCTACCTACTCTCTTTTTTGGCTTTTCTTATTGCTTCCATTGAGGATTTTCATCCCAGTCTGGTACATCATCTCAGCTTCCTGCATTTGACGTCTTTTAGCAGCCTCTTCTTCAGCTAAAAACAAAAAGTAGATACATTTAAATGGAGTTTAATTCTACACCAATTATTTATCAAACATCAGTACTGACTCTTTCTCTTGGGTAGTCATACAAACACGGTTAATGATCATTCACTATTTCCAAATGTGACTCTAAAGAAACATGGTCTAAGTGTGGCCTTTACCTGACAAAAGATTTTTAAAAAAATAAATAAAACTCATTGAAATCACTTTCTTTTAGAGAAGGCAGTATCAACCTGGTTTCGGAGGGTACTTTTCTGCTAGAAATTCTAAAACTTTTTACATAATTCAACTAAAATTTCAGTAGAAGCTTATGATTATATGCCAAGATCAGCTAAAATCATAAGAACGAAAGAACATTAAATAAAAATAGAAAAATACTGTGTAGTCAAAGGACACTTTAGCCTCACCTGAAATACTGACATCTTTACAAGGAAAGTATCTGACCAATTACATAATAAAAAGTTAGTAAAAAACTGACTTTTATTAAATACAGATTCCAATCTAATAGTTCAAGTTCTCTATTTTTTTTCCTATTCACTGATGCAACACTGAAAATCACAGAATTGTTACAGATTTCTCAAAATTATTTTGCAAGTGTAATATCCATTTTAACAGAAATCTACAACTCATTAAGAGACATTTGAATATTTTATTAGGACCAACATTTATACAAACAGAAGTGAGTTGTTCTTGCAATATAGAAAAATCTGATGTATTAAACTGGAGTACCTAATCATACTAGCCTACATCCAAAGATGGACTAAACTTGATATTATCTTCTAGGAACGGTTAAATATTCTATCAGTCATTATTTTGAAAATGTTATTTGTTATGAAAGGATGTACATTCAAGATTTTCTGTTGTTCTTTTATAGTTAGAAAGTTTTTCCTGAAAACACAACTTGCCTTTAGAGCTCAGCCCCTTTATACTCGACATCAATATTTAGGATGGTTAAATATACTATATTTATCAAATATTATCTTAGCACAGCACATTTTATTCAAAGTATTTTAAAAAGGTATTATTTTTCTTCTAACTACTATTAACCTTTGCCATAATGTTCTGTTTCCTTTATTGCCAAAAAATGTTTTACATTAATTAATTTAGCAGCCTGCCTGAGGATTTACAGAACAACTTGTGCACACCAACAGAAAACCATCTCTAAATAAGACATGAGTGCGATAGGCTGCCAAGTGACAGCCTGGAAACAAGTAAATACACTGCATAATTCCTGCTCTTAAGTCCATTCTTTAATGTTATAACCAGGTTATCAGTACTGACCATTTCTGACCAAGGTGAAAAAAGGATAGCTAGAAAAAGGCCTTAACAATGTTGATGGAGAAGGCCGGCCCCATGGCCGAGTGGTTAAAGTTCCACATGCTCTGCTTCGACGGCCCAGAGTCCGCGGGTTCAGATCCTGGGTGTGGACCTGCTCCACTCATCAGCCATGCTATGGAGGCATCCCGCATACAAAGTAGAGGAAGATTGGCATAGAGGTTAGCTCAGGGCTAATCTTTCTCAAGTAAAAAAAGAGGAGGATTGGCAACGGATGTTAGCTCAGGGGGAATCTTCCTCACAAGAAAAAAAAATATTGACTGAGACATAAAGCAATATAGACACACCTGAGAAATACTTACTTTCACAAAAGCCCCACTTTTCATCTGCTTTATAGTCATAGGTTGTAGCACACCACAGTCTGCCATCTTCCCTCCCATCTGATGTACATTCATCATATTCTTTATCCAGGAAAAGAAAAGGGAAGTGGCAGGGCTCCCCATGTGCTGTGCCTTCAATGGCAGTCAAAGCTGGAAAGGTAAGAAAAAAAAATCTAAACATGAACAGCACCTCTCATATTCAATGGAGTGAACACTGTCAATTCCAACTATAGAATTTGAAGACAGATATGATTTGTAATGGGGAACATAAAAGGGACAGCACTGATTCTGTTTATGGACAGCCTGAGGGTGAGTCAACTTAGTGAGCATGGCTAGCTGACTACCCAGTTTGATACCTAGCTTAGAATTTCTGAAAGTCTTGAGATATAATACCCTTAGAATGTTATAAGTCTACTATAAAACTCTTGCCCAACTAGGGCAGCAAAAGATAAGGCAAATGCAAACGAATCCAGTGTTCAGCACAACTCTCCTTTTTCCTATCTGAATGGTGTAAGTCAGTTTCCTTAATAATATAGTTATATACAGAAAATGATCCACTAGGCAAAGTTAATCACTCATGTACTCTTCTCTGATCCCACACCATTTTATTAGAGTACTTATCATATGCACTCAAGTTCTTTCTTTACCATACTCTAGCTCCTACTATATTTTTTTTAAAGATTTTATTTTTTTTCTTTTTCTCCCCAAAGCCCCCTAGTACATAGTTGTATATTCTTTGTTGTGGGTCCTTCTAGTTGTGGCATGTGGGACGCTGCCTCAGCGTGGTTTGATGAGCAGTGCCATGTCTGCGCCCAGGATTCGAACCAACGAAACACTGGGCCGCCTGCAGCGGAGCGCGCAAACTTAACCACTCAGCCACGGGGCCAGCCCCTAGCTCCTACTATATTTTGAGCTTGCTAAGGGTAGAGACCATATCTCTGACTTGTTCTATAAGTTTTTTTCCGAGTATCTCTCAGGTACTAGGAATTAGGCTAGGGGCAGGAAATGAGGTGGGGCATGGGTGTCTGCTATACAGAACTTACTGCCTAGCAAGGAAGAGAGACATTAAACAAAAGTGTGATGGATGTTATGGAAAGGAAAGCCTTCCCTGTCAGGAAATGAAGTTTACACTGAACCTCACGGATGTGCAGGAGCAGGGGGTGGATGAAATGCTGCAGAGTAGGGTGGGGAGAAATACTGTAGACAGAGGGACAGTGTGTATTAAGATCAAATGAAAGAGAGCATGGCACAGTAGAGAAAATAAAGAAGTAAGTATGTCAGAACAAATAGTGAGAGTGCCGAAGTGGACAAGAGAAGAGGCTAAAGAAGCTAAAGAAGCCAGACTATGGAGGTCCTGACAATCTTATTAAGGAGTTTGGACTTTATCCTGAAAACAATGGAAACTCACTTAAGAGTTTTAAGTAGGAGTGACATGCTCATACTTACATTTTATTAAGGGAGTGGACAATGGAATGAAGGGAAGCAAGGCTGGATGCAAGATGACCAGTTTAAATGTTGTAACAGTAGTCTAACTGAGACGTAATGGTAGCCCGAAGAGGACAATGCAATGAAAGAAGTAGATGTACGCAAGTGATGCTACGGAAGTAGATACGGTACTACTTACTGACTGCCTAGATGTGCAGATGAGAGGATGGAGGAGTCAAGGAAGGCTCCCAGGCATTAGGCTTCAGGAAATGAGTAGATGGTTGTCCTGACTAAGGGAACACTAAAGGAGGAGTAGGTTACTGAGTAGGGATGAAATGGATCAGAAGAGAGACAAGTTAAGCTTTGATCTTGCTACATTCAAGGTGGCTATAAAAAAAACAAAACAAGTTGCGGCTGGCCCAGTGGCTGAGTGGTTAATGTTCCACACACTCTGCTTTGGCGGCCCGGGTTCATGGGTTCAAATCCCGGGGACGGACCTACTCCACTCATCAGCTATGCTGTTGAGGTCTCCCACATATAAATTAGAATAAGACTGGCACAGATGTTAACTCAGAGCTAATCTTCCTAAAGCAAAAAAAAGAGGAAGGTTGGCAATGGATGTTAGCTTAGAGTGAATCTTCCTCACCCAAAACAAAACAAAACAGGTGAAGATGTCTTAGACATCTTTTCAGTTGCAGCCAAAAAGTCCTCCAGTTTATAGATACATTTGAAGCCAAGAGTATGCATCACAATGCTGAGTGAGAAGTATACAAGAAGACCAGAGGGCCAGGGCTGAGCCTAGAACCATACACGGTAAGTATGATACATGTCAACTTGCACTCGTTGCTTTTTACATGGAGAACTGAATTAGGCAGCAGAGCTTAGTGATTAAGAATATAGGTTCTGGAATGAGAACACCTGATTCAAACCCTGTCACTTATCAGCTGCACACTTTCAGCAAATTATTTAATCTTTATCCTAATCCATAAAATTATTTGGAGATAACTTCCTTATCCACAAATAGGGATAACAGTCCTTGCTGCATAGAGTTACTTACAAAGACGAACTGAAATAATATGTGTAAGGGACTCACCATGGTCCCTGCCACTTAAGGTAATGCAAGTTTAAGAGATGGCAACTGCTATTGTTATTACTGGGACTCCTGATCCGAAAGGCTGGAAAATACATGTGCCTTCTTCCTAGCGTAAAGAAGAATATATCCTAAGATACTAATTTGAAAACTATTTTAAGTAAGTTATGAAAGACAAAATGAATTTCAAACGGTTTACCACCAGGTAAATGTAATTTATCATCCTGGTAATCACTGACCAGAGGCATATAACCTCTTTACCTTTGATCTGCCCACGTTTTTAAGAAACGATTTTTAAAGCAATGTATAAGCAAAGCATCCTTTAGCAACAACCTCAGAGGGGTCATTTTTTTTTTAATCTTTATTTATTTTATTTCCTTTTTAAATGGACCATATCTGGCTACATGCTATTAACTTATTTCAATATTTTTACCATGTGTAGTTAAATCTGAATAAAAAAGAACTGTCATTCCCCAGGGCATAATATACATTATAGAAAACTACTGTCATTCACAATTATGAAAGGGAAAATCTGGAATCTAGAGCCTACTTCATTTTCTACAGTTATTGTAAAAAGCAAATGTTCAGAGGGGTCATTTTGACTATAAAATTTGAAAAAGACACTCCTATGCACTGCTACTAGATTCAAATTTGCTTTAGAAAGACAGTGTCTGTAAAACTGCCATTTGTGAACCTGCATTTCAAACTCAATACCATACAATGGTTTAAAAGAACATTTGATTTTCTGTATGATAATAGAAATTTTTGTTTTAAAAACAAATAGCTTGTCACAAGAATTTTAGTTTGCCAAAACTTATACTTTCTAAGTGGTTCAAATACACGAAAGAATTCTCTTTCATCTGATGGAACTAAACAGCAATAAACAAACTAGCAGGAACTCAAAGGTTTTTGGCAACTAAAGGTTTTAATCTATTGCTGATTCAGCACTAACTTAAGCAGGAAGAACTCCCAGGGTGCATCTGCTTCATCAATTTAGTTAATCTGAATCTTGATCAAATAATCTTTATTAGTAAGTTACTAGAAAGAAAATTTCTCTCTCTCAGCTATCTTCTCCAAGCAAAATCACAATAGAGAAACTGCTTTTACCTTTTAAACTTGTTTTAAAGTCTTCCAAAAGTTACTGACTGGGATTTGCTAGTTTCAAGTCAATTATCTCAAGTAGACAGTATTCCTCACAATAGCATTAATTTCAGTTAATTTTCTTTCCATGGAGAAATTCTGCAATAATTTCAAAGCTATCATTTTAAAACTGCCATAAAAATAGTACCAGTTTAAAAAACAATGGTGATCAGTGCTCGGGCATAATGAAGCAGACTGATTATGCAATTTAAGTTAATGACAGCAAGTAATCAAATCCGACATTTAAAATCAAAGGGGAAAAATGTGTCATGAAGTCAATTCTGCACCTTCATATAAAAATTCACATTTTCTAGATAAGGCACTTTTTTGACTCTACAATAATGATACAGTAATCACAATGTGTTTAGACCTTGAGAGCATGGTATGTGAGAACATATAATAGTGAACAAACTGCTTTATGTTTAAACTAGTAGAAATTTGTTCTTGCAAAGTCAACTGAAATCATTCAAGAAAGCTAGGGAAAAAACCCCAAAACAAAAAAACAACCCAAACCTGAAATCATTTGGTGCTGGTCAGACTATGGGTAAATGGGAACTTTCATACTGTTGGCAGAAGTATAAATTAGTACAACCTCTTAAAGAAGGACATATGGCAATATCTATTAGAATTTAAAAGGTCCATACCTTTAGAGTCTATTTCTCACTTCTAGGATGTCTACTTACAGAAATACTCCCACAAGGATACAGAGACATATGTGCAAGAAAGTATTTGTGCATTATTATAATTTTAAAAACATAAAACCAAAAACTCAAAGGTCTATCAATAGGAGGTGGGTGAAATCAACTACACTGCAGTCTTTATAATGGAAACCTGGGCATCAACATGGATGGAATTAAAGGTCACTAGAGTAGGGTAGATAGGGCAGAGGATCAAACGCTGAGTCCCGGGGCAAGGTGATGTTTCAAGATCAGGCAGATTCTGAGAAACCAGCAGCCAAGTGAAGAAGGATCTTCAGAGAAAGGAAAAATATGTGAGGGGTCAGTAAGATGAGGACCAAGAACTGACCAGGTATTCTGCAGTTAGAAAGTGACTGGAGAAGAGTGGATTTAGTGGTCTGGAGGGCACCAGAGTCTTGCTGGAGTCAGATTAGAGAATGGGAAGAGAGGAAGTAAAATTAGCAAATACAGACAACTCTTCTGAAGAATGCTGCTATAAGAGAAGTGGGGTGGTTGCCAAAAGGAGATTTGGGACCAGGAAGTTCTGTTTTTTAAAATATAAGATATTACAGCATGTTTGAATGCTGATATGAAGAATCAGAGAGAGAGAGCAATGTAAATATGGCTAGAATATTGCTATATGTACTGAATTGAAGGCCCTGGGAATACAAACACTCACATCTTTTCCTCATTTTTAATTGTAAAATCAAAACAAAACAAAATCCAAAAAAGTCAACTTTTTGATCCATACAGAGAAAGGCAAGGGATTTAGCTTCACAAACTTCTCATTCTAAGAGCTTTTACAATACCATTAAAGACTGATACTGTATCTACAAGTTTAAATAAGAATACTATTTAATCCTGCTGCTTGTTTGAAGCAATCTTGTACTTCCAAACACACAGCAATAAGTAGCATTTTAGTCAAATACACTTGTAGTCAAAAATAGTGGAAATGCAATTATTTAATGTTAAAAAGCTATCAACCTCAAGACAATTGTCATATAATGTTCATCAATTTTAGTAAATATTGAGATTAAAACTCAATTAACCAATCAGTCATCATCAAAAATCCGCAAGTACAGTCATGTGCCACATAACAACGTTTTGGTCAATGACAGACTACACATATGACGGTGGTCCCATAAGATTAGTACCATACAGCTTAGGTGTGTAGTAGGCTATACTATCTAGGTTTGTGTGAGTACACTCTAAGATGCTCTCACAAGGATGAAATCGCCTAATGACACATTTCTCAGAATGTGTCCCCATTGTTAGGTGATACATTACGAAGAACAAAACACAAGTACAGATGATTTAAAGTAAACCATACTTGAGATAAAGCAAATGGTACAGGGCAAATAAAGAGCTATTTATTGTTGTCTGAGAAACACAGTATAGTAATCTCTTAGGGAAAAATACCAATGTTATTCAACTTGCTACAAGCAGATTGCTTTTACCCAAGGTTGAAAAATGCTAACTAAAGTTGGGAAATAACATATGTTAAGGAAGGAAGGAAAGACAGATAGGCAGAGTATCCTAAGGAAGGCATTTAAGGATAAAAACGTATTTTTCAGAAGAAAAATGAAATGTAGTCATATGGAGAATGAACAAAACATTCAAATTAGAGTTCATACAGCTCAGTTCTGTGAGAAACAACTAATCATTTTAAAGTAGAAAAAGAAGAGGCACTGGCCCATGTGCCCAGAAGAAAGTGACAAGCTTCCTGACACTTAGGTGACAGGCACTGTCAGGCACCACACAGAGTGAAACTTCCTCAGGAAAACTGCTATTTGAGAACAGTGGGTTTCTCTAAATAATGGCTTTAAAGATAATTTTTAGAGTTTCAAAAGCCCTGCTTTTCCATAAGGATGGTCTCCTAAAGGAGTTTCCTACACAGATAATTTCTTGTATAACTGAACAAAAGAAAAGAAAAGAAACAACAGTAACAAAAAAAATCTTTTCATTAAAAGTTAGGACCTCTCGTAGGTGATGGCCTACACTTCCTTAACCATCTACCTTCTGTTTAACCTGGTTACTAAATTAAGTTCTGTTTATTCCTTGCCACTCCCATGCAAGTGACAATCAAGAAATGTCATTCTCTTACTTAACCAACTTGCTTACTCCAGAACCCAATTTTAAGCATGATTTAGTTAAGTTTAAACTCAGTTCGTTTTGTGTCATTTGAAATAGAGCAAGATGCTGGTTATTTTTCTTCTTTTTATTATTTTTTAAATTTTTATTTATTTTATTTTATTATTTTTTTTAAAGATTTTACTTTTTTCCTTTTTCTCCCCAAAGCCCCCCAGTACATAGCTGTATATTCTTCGTTGTGGGTCCTTCTAGTTGTGGCATGTGGGATGCCACCCCAGCATGGCTCGATGAGCAGTGCCATGTCCACGTCCAGGACTTGAACCAATGAAACACTGGGCCGCGTGCGGCAGAGCACGCGAACCCAACCGCTCAGCCACAGACCAGGCCCTCTTCTTATTTTTTAAGACTATAATGTGTTTACTGCAGAAAAGACAATCCAAGCAATAGGAAAGAACACAAAATTAAAGAAAAATCACAGTCATCTTTAGCTACCATTACAAATTCTCTTTTTTCTCCAAACGTAATGACTGTTAGTAGAAAAGAAGTTCATTTTTCTTTTCACTTGCAAACATACGAGAAAAAGGCAGCTTTTGTTGACATAAGGGACGTGTGATGACTGTATGTATCATCTTGGTTGGGCCACAGTGCCCAGATATTTGGTCAAATATTATTCTGGACGTTTCTGTGCAGGTGTTTTTTTGGATGAGATTAACATTTAAATCAATGGACTCTGACTAGAGCAGACTACCCTCCATAATATGGGTGGGCCGCATTCAATCAGTTGAAGGCGTAACAGAACAAAGACTGACCTCCCCTGAGCAAGAAGAATTCTGTCAGCAGACAGCCTTTGGTTCTATTTCTGTGGAGAACCCTGACCAATGCAGAATCATACTAAGAGAATTATTTCCAATGTGACATTTTCACCTAACCCTGACATTCTCCCAGGTGGCAGAGTACAGACTGGCTCACCATTGATTCTTCACCCCTTCTTCACCTTCTATAGAGCTAGGGATGGTCAAGAGATAGTTTTAGCAGTTCTACGAGTGACTTCTGGGAGAGGTTTCTGTTCTTCTGATGCAGACATCACTTCTTCCTGAGGACCCAAGACATGGAGATACAGCTACCACCAGACGTAACCACAAGGAACAAATATGAGGCTGAAGCCAATTTGCTAAGGAGACTGGACAGGAGAGAAAGAAGGAGCCAGAGTCCCTGATGGCACAAATCCTAACCGCCTATCTGTGGAGTGCTGCTTAGATGAGCCAAATAAACATCTGCTTCTGCCACTCTTTGATGGATTTTCTGTTATTTGCTACAAAACATGTTCCTTTTAAAATAATTGAGTATTCTATAATGGGGAATACCACAGAGTAATCATTCCCCTCTTGATGGCCATTTACACATTCATTTTCAACAAATGTTTATTGAGATGATGTGCAGAAAACAGCTAACACAGCAAGTATGACTGTTATCTTCTCAAGGGTGGGCCCTTGCTGCGTATGGGAACTTAGATTTTGGGAGGGTCCCCACCTCCCTAACTGACAGAAGTGACTCACAGTGCCTTAAGTGTTTGTACAATGTGGTTTATGCTCCACATCTGTTTTCCTTCTGGGAGTCTGCAGTTTTGGCACACGGTGGGCAGAGAGTGATTATGTGACTTGTCTCTATTAAAAACTCCAGGCCCTGGGTCTCTAATGAGCTTCCCTGGAAGACAACATTTCACACGTGTTGTCACACGTGCTGGGGGAGTGAAGCGCATCCTGTAGGACTCCCTTGGGAGAGGACAGTTGGAAACCTGCACTTTGTTTGTTTCCTTTGGACTTCACCTCATGCTGATTTTGCTTTGCACCCTTTCGCTATAATAAATCATGGCTGTGAGTAGAGCTGAGTCCTCCCAGCAAACCATCGAACCTGAGGATGGTCTTGGGGACCCTCAGTATCAGTTGGTATCAGAAGTGGGATTTGATAGAACGCCCCTGACTCACTGAAATAATGGTGAAAGCACTGTTTGGGAAAGGAAGGATAAGGCACAGGGTACCACTCTTTGGTGCCCAGGGGGTTACGAGGTCATCTATGGCATGCAGCAGCAGATGAGCTGCTATCTATTGTGAAGGTAAAAGTCACCTGCAGAATTTGAAAATCACAGATCCAACTCTAGGAGAGTGAGCTTGCTGGATCTGCAGCTGCTTTTGGCCATGCAGGCTAAAGTAATATCTTTGGGTTTTGTTCTTTCCTCCAGATGTTCTCTTCCTAAAATTCCCAAGGTGAAAGGGCCAAAAATGTTAAAAGTTTGCATTGCTCTCTCCTCTGAGTGGGGCTGGGGGAGGGAGTTAAATCAGGTCCCAGGGCTGGAGCAAAATTTTATATAAACCAGAAAAATAAGGCAGGGAAGTAACACTCCAGCAACTTTTTTCAGCCTAGCTGCTGCTACAGTAGCCTCCCCCTCTTCCCTTCCTCCCCTGCCTTCCAGCCAGGATCTTCCTTGGCAGCTGTAATGTTAACACTGCAAATGCTGAACTTACTGCTAGGAGTTTAAGTAAATTTGCAACGAGAAAACAAAGGAAATGTTCTTAGTGGCTTTGTATTTCGTTTCCATCACAGCTGGATGTATGGTAAAAACTGATATAAAAAGTTAAATGCTTCTAATTCCATACATGCCAGAGGAATCATCCTGATCACGGGAAGGTGCAAAAAAGAAATGTGTTAGTGGGACACGACTTCCTTGCTTTTTGCTGCCAGTGGGCGGGTTGGAATTTAAACTCTGAGTACTGGAAACAGAACAAGTCTCTGTAACTGGTGGGTTTTGCTATGGAAGATTTGGAGTTTTGCTTATTGGAGCCTCCGGAAAAAGGAAGATAGTAAGAAAGAGAGGTAATCTACAGATGCAGATATACTTTTGGAGTTCTAAAACACAGGTTGTAGTCGGCTAATGAGTGCTTGTGGAAGCAAAGGTGTGACCTTAGAGACTGATGTGCGTATCAGTGAGTGGGTCAGTTTGGACTCAAAGACTGACATGACGAAAAGGGCTGAGGAAAGCCTTCCCTGCCACTTGGACTTTCTGGTCCTGCAGCATCCTGACTTTGCTGTTAAAGAAAAGCCTCTGGCTTTTTAAAAATCCTGAATTCACAGATCCTAATTGCTTGGATTTGTTTTAAGCTAAAACCTGATACTGTCTGGTATAGGTTCCCAGCTCAGTGTGGGCTGTGCTGAACTGGGAGCAGGCAAAGGCTCGATAAACAGAACTCAGACTATGACCTCTGCACATCAGGCCACCTCTCTGTGAGGCCCTACACTGTGAGGAAATCATGAATGTTTGGCTGGACTGTCTGGGACACACAAAAAAGCCCACAGGAAAGGGCTTGTTCTCTGGTAGGACGACTGAAATCCAGCTGCTGACTGGCTGTATATTTCTGATACAGAGACTCACTGTATTCTTAACTTGCAACTATTGTTCAAAGCCGCAATTTGCAAGAGGGTACATCACAGGGACTGTGACCCTCTATTCACTCCTGACAGGTCAAGCTGATTTCCAACCCCTCTGGAGCATGTTTTTCTGGGGTTGACTCCTCGTGCCCTGCTCTCCTGATGAGCTGCAATTTGCAACAATGGACTGATCACCTGACTCTCCCCTCACACTCTCCTGCTGCACACCCTAGTGCCATCTGAGTGTTCGATGCAGCTGTCCTGAGAAAGAAGGTGATCGTTTCCATGCTGCTCACTGGATAAGCAATCAGGGTGAAAGGAGTGGGCAGTTATGTAAACCCACTTTGAAATTTTTTGAAAAGTCAGGATTTTCTTCTGACCAATTCCTGAACATGATGCCTTTCTGGTTTACTTGTATAGAAGTGTTTTTCTGTGAAGATCTTTTTCTCCTCTTGCACACAACCCCACCGGGTGAAAGCTCTGGATGAGAGGAGATGATTGAAAAATATAAAATTACGATCGCTGAATGGAAACACTGGTTTTGTAACAACTAAGGAAAATAAACCAAACCCCTTCCCCTTGGAGAGGCATGAGGGAGGGGAGATGGCATTATGATCTTTGTTTTTTGAAACTATTTAGGAAGCTTCTCTCCATTCCTAAAGGAAAACTCTTCACGCGCCTCTCTAAGTTGCTGAGAGGGCTCTGAATTCAGACTGTTGAGCCTGTGATCATACCTGACAGGGCTGACTAGGAGGCAACAGGAGGTGGCCCAGCCTCAGCACTTTCCTCCAGATGTTGTCCACACTTACAAGGTGGATAAACTGGTCTCGTGAAAAAGAAAACTGTTTGGAACTGACTGGCAGTCCCTCTGAAACCAGGGAGTGAACTAAATTATTTGGACTGGACTAGGAACACTAGGACAACATGCCCATGGCAGGAGGCCACATCATACTGCCTAATATATGTCCTGCTTGGGGTGCCCCAACAATTGTAAATACTGTTTCCAGGGTTACCAGGTGTGCCCTTTGGGATCGTACTCCTGTATGTGTACCCTGACTACCAGGACACTGCCTCAGCCCTGGAAGGCTTTCAAGTCAGCTTCAGCTTACTGGCGAGAGTTGTGCTGGACCTGAATTGATACTTAAGGCCAGGTAAAAAGGTTAATACAGAAACTTATGGAGGAAGCCACCCGGCTTTCTAAGATAGACCTTTATGATGAAAGGGATTTGTTAACTGGCCAAGTCTGGGACCTGTGAAGGGCATAAATGAAATCAATACTGAAGCTTCTTGGTCTTACTCTGCTGCCTGGGTCTTACTGACAATAACTTTGCTGTAAAGACAGGTTGGCCAATGACCAAGGGCGTAGACTATGCAGAGAAGACCTAGCATAAGTTTTCTCATAGGTTAACAGAGCAGACCTAAACTTCTGTCTTTGAAAAGGCTTGCTTACAAGGTTGGCCCTTGGCTAGTGGCTGGCAACTTAAGATTTTGGAAGGGTTCCCACTACCCTAACTGTTAGGAGTGACTCATCACAACTGTACAAATGATATGGTTTATGCTGAACACCTGCTTTCTTTCTGAGAGTCTGCAATCTTGGTATGTGCCAGGCACAGAGTGCCTTGTGATGAGCCCCCTATAAAAACTCCAGGGACTTTTCTTGGTAGACAACATTTCGTACGTGTTGTCAAAACTTGTTGCTGTGGAAATTAAACGTGTATTGTGTGACTCCCCTGGGAGAGAACCCTTGGAAGCTTGCATCTCGTTTCCCCCAGACTTCACCCCATGGGCCTTTCCCTTTGCTGATTTTGCTTTGTATTCTTTTGCTGTAATAAATTATAGCTGTAAATACAACTATATGCTGAGTCCTGTGAGTCTTCCTAGAGAATCATCAAGCCTGGGGGTGTGGTCTCGGGGATTCCTGATATAGTTGGAAACGAGAGTGAAATCTTCAATAAACAGCAAGAAGGCAAGTGTGGCCGGAGTGAAGGGGAGTGGCAGATGATGAAGTGAGAGAGACAGGAGGGGCCTATCACAGAAGGCCTTGTTTGGACTGTATTCTGAGCATGACAGGAAGCCACTGGAGGCCTCTGAACAGGAAGGAGGATCAGTCTGGCTGCTGTTAGAGAACCTACATGAGGGGAAAGGATGAAAGTAGGGAACCAGATGGGAAGTTCTTACATATGTGAGACTCTTCAAGCGCCCTTGGGTGTTTCCGGAACTGCTTCGGAAAGGAGAAACTTAAGTTCATCTTTAAGGGTGAGTAGAAAGGTGATAGATCAATTGGGCAAGGGGGTGAGGAAGGTATTTCAGACAGTAGGGAGAACTTGTACAAAGGCCCAGAGGCATAAACTGCATGGTGTATTTGAAGAACAGTGATGAGTTCAATGTCACCGAAAAAGGGTGCTTGGGGAAGAGCCACAGGAGATGAAGTCACAGAAGCTGGGAGGCATGTCACACACAGAAGGCTTTGTGAATCATGCTAAGGAGTGTGCACTTTATCTCACAGAGAAATGGGGAGATAATGAAGGGCTGTAAACAGGGGAGTCATAGGATCAAATCTGGGTTTTAGGAAGATCAATATGGCAGAGACATGGATGAGAGCTGACAAAGGATGCAAGCCTAGAAGTAATTGTCACATAACCCAGTTCCAATGTAGTTGGGACTCCACACACACAAAGCTACGCATACACAACTTATGTTACACATAACTACACAAGCCTTTTCATGTATTAATGCTAAATTAAAAACAAGTCTAAATGAAAAGAAACAAAGCAATTAATGAAAAACTAAAACAAACCAAAGCAAGTGAATCTAAATGTTTACAAAATTGTTGGTATAACCACACAGAATTATTCAAGGGATTTAAAAACACTGTATTACAAATCCCTAGTAAAATATATACTAAGAACAAAAAGAACCATAAAGAAAACTCAAACTGCATTCAGTCGTCTTGTTGTTAGTAGTAAGGTTGCTATTGTTATTTTGAAACTATACATACATAGGTAATAGGATAAAGCAATCTAACAATATTCTTAGGTACCAGATTTTCATCATCAGGGAAAGACGACAATACAAAAGGAAGAAGCAAAACCCTTGATGGGCAGAAAGGGATAGGAGCAGACCTGCAATCCATTCTCTCCTTTTACTGCCCAAGAAACATGGAGACAAGGAGGCAACAGGATTAAAGCATATTAGAAACATGCTAACAAGAGACCTTCTGGCAAACACACTAAAGGTATTTACCACCAAGAACGTCCTTACTTTTTTTTTTATTTTAAGATTTTATTTTTTTCCTTTTTCTCCCCAAAGTCCCCCAGTACATAGTTGTATATTCTTCGTTGTGGGTCCTTCTAGTTGTGGCATGTGGGATGCTGCCTCAGCGTGGTTTGATGAGCAGTGCCATGTCCACGCCCAGGATTCAAACCAATGAAACACTGGGCCGCCTGCAGCGGAGCGCGCGAACTTAACCACTCGGCCACAGGGCCAGCCCCAAGAGTGTCCTTACTTAACGGATGCTTTAGCAGGATGGACTTGCTCTGTCTAGACTGCTGACTATACATAAACTTGGGATATATGTATTTACGAGGCATGACTTCCTAGAAAATACCATGAAAGCTATACAGTTATCAGAGAATAAATTGGAGATGTTTCATAATGAAAATAGCTCCCTTTTGTGGAAGTCACACTCCATATGCATCACTTAGAGGCCTTGTCTTAAAATCTGGGCCTAAGCACATCCTACTTGCGGCAAGAGAGCACCTGGGAGCAGCTCTGGCAGTCATGGAATTCTCCATACTTAGCCTGTGTCTTGTGATAATTACATCTTTGAAAATATTAATCAAGTTTGATACTCTGATTCTTGTGAGTCCAATTTGTCAATCTGACCCTTTGTGTTATCTCACCTGTAATATTTAATTTGAACTGGAACAATCAGTATGAGTAGTACATTTCCTAACCCTATCCGCCAAAAAGGCCTATTAGTAATGACAGCTCAGTTGCAATGCATAGCCCTTATCACTAGATTGCAGTATTTAAATACAATTTCCCACTAAAAGGAATCTGGGTTCCTTGGAGAAATGGCTGACATTCATTTCTGGGTCAGGAAACATATAAGATAAATTTGGGACATCTTGTCCTGTCTAAAAAGAACTAAGTTTAAAAGTCACCTACAATTAGTTGAAAGGACAAAGGAATGAACTTAAATGGACGCTCAATGGCCAAAAATGGGATAACATGAGCAATAAAAAAGAATTATGGCAATAGAGTAAAGCATAAATATATAAAACCCATGGATGTGTAATGATGCTGAAAAGCAAAACAAACAGAAACAAACAAACAAAAACATACTCACTGGTCTCCTTTGGAAGAGGAGGTGCCCTTTGCTAGGGCACCAAATCATTATTTGAATATATTTCAAGGGAAAGAATCAAGCATTTACCCTCCTTTCCCTTATGGACTATATTTCAGGGTAACCAAATAGCTGATGAGGGAAAGTTCTTTATAAAAGAATCCCAGGTAACAAATCCAGGAGGAATGACAAATTAGAAAGTCATAATTTTGCAACTCCTAATGAAATACTAGATGTAGATAACAAACAAAATGGGCCTAAACCTCTAGGTAAAAGGTCAGTGAAGAACTTTTGAATGGCTGAATCAGGCTGACAGCACCCAACCTCATTCATCAATCCATCACTAGAAGTGGGACAATCAGATACTCTATGCCTCCCAATGTAATACAATAGGAAGGATACACCACCATCTATGAAATACTATCAAGAAAGAAACAGAACTAAATCTACCCAAGCCTCTAGAGCTAACTTCCAGTTTATAGACTAGACAGCAGACAGTGGAACAAGTTCAATGACATTACATGGATATGACCGGCTAGATCGAGAATGTGGGAAATTGTATAGCACAAAGGACATTATCTCTTTAGCCAACAAAATGACACTTAAAAACAAAGGAGGGAGAATTGTTACAGATAAGAGAAACCTAAGATCTTAACATGGATACTAATCAAATAAATCAATTCTAAAAGGACACTGAAACAACTGGGAAACTGAACAGCCTGGGTATTGGGTGCCAAAGGAATAATAGCTAATTTTGTGGGTGTTATACTACTACTGTGGTTTTGTTGAAAAAAAATTTTTACTTTTAGAGATACGTAGGTAAAACAACATGTGGAATTTGCTTTAAAATCTCTAGGAAAGAAAAAAAAGAGTAAATGTGAGGTGGTAAAGATAAAACAAGAACAAGAGTGTTGAGAGCTGTTGAAGCTGGGTGGTGGTGGGTACGGGGGGGGGGGTCATTATGCTCTCTACTTTTGTGGACGTTTGGAAATCTCCCTAATTAAAAATTAAAAGGAATGAAATAAATTGTAATATTTGGCAAAAATTTAAAAATGGAAATACACAATTGGCTGAGGTACAGGAAAAGGAGTAGTTTCAAAGGAAGTAAACAGAGTTACATTTCTGAAGAACAATTTAGCAATATGTGTCAAATTCTTTGAAAATTATACATTCAGTCCAGCAAATTTACTTTTAAGAACTAATTCTCAAGAAATTTTCATAGAAGTGCACAAAGATACATTTAAAACAATCTCCTAGCAAGACAAACATTGTAAACAACCTATTTCGCAGTTATGATATATTCACATGTAAAATTTTTTATAGCCATCAACCATCGAATTGTAAAAGAATACTAAATGATATGGGAAAATGTTCAAGATAACTGTTAAGTGCAAAATGAAGGCTGTAAAATAGTATACACATTTTGACCCAATTTAGTCTTCTTAAAACCATACATCTAGAAAAAAGCCTGAAAGAGCACTCTTTATGATGTTAATAGCTGTTATTTCCAGTTGATGGGATAAAGGTACTCATAATTTTTTAAAATAGTTTTTCTATTCATGAGTATGGAATATTTGTAATTAAAAGAAATTATATTTTTAAAACATAAAATCTGGATCAATTCCTGAGAGTGGCTAATAACAGAATAAGAAGTGGGCATGGCGGTGTTCTTTGAAATAACAGACTAAATGACAGAAGGGTGGTGGGGCAGGGAAGAGTGGACACATTAGTGGTGGTTAAATTTAGACACACTGCTTCAGCGGCCCGGGATTCATTGGTTTGGATCCTGGGCGTTGGACCTATGCACCACTCATTAAGCTATGCTGTGGCAGTGTCCCACATACAAAATAGAGGAAGACTGGCACAGATGTTAGCTCAGGGACAGTCTTCCTCACCAAAAAATAAAAAATAAAAAAATAATTAATTTTTAAAAGAATAGGAATTTAGAATATTGTGAGAAAGATCAAGTTTTAAATTTAAAAATAGAGGGTGTCAAGAAGGTGAAAGTTAGAAGAGGATTAAAGTTGACATAAGCTTCAACTGGAGAGGGATACACACCTAAATCAAATTACCTAGGATGACTGAAAAGGTTATTGTAGTAAAAATCCTAACACAAATCCGAAAATAAGGAAAGCAGCATGTTAGACAATCCTTCACATCTGAGTTTCTACTTTGTGTACCACTCTGACAGATTATTACATACTGGAGTCCAAAGAGAAATGTTAGGATATTAATATGATACAAATGCAAGTCTGACTATTGAATTCAGCTTATGTAACTTGGGTCAAATCTGCTAAGTGAATAACTTTGACATACTAAAATCTAGAAAAGCCTGTAAAACTATACTTAATACATTATATGTGGTTAATAATCAGTAAAATCAGACTTTTGCATCTTTCTACACTAGCTTTAGAATTTCAGTTGTCTCCTTCTTTCATCAGGTAAAAGCAAAGAAATGGCTAGACTACCTGGTTTCTGTACTTTTGTTGGTTCTTCATAGTCCTTGTTTTCTGGATTTGGAGATTCTAGAAAGCTGATTTCTTCTGTGACACTTTCCCCTTCTTGGCTCCTGAGGCTGTCTTCCTCTTCCTGAATAGGTGATTCTAATTCTGATTCTTCTGAATCAAGAAATATCTGACCAGCGACTACTCTGCCTGCTGTGCTGTGGTCCTTTACCGACTCATCTGATGGCAAAGAAGTCTGAAAATATAAAGTATTTTTAGTTTTCAATAGTACCAGGACTCTCTCCAACCTAATTTCACCATTACTTTTACTAATTCAGATGGATCTCCTTCAACTCCTTGAATGTCCACACTTGCTCATTTCTATAGACTTTAGGAGGTTTGTCACATGCCTTCATCACCTGTCTACCTCTGATTCTTTCTTCGAATTTCAACTTAGATGTTACTTCCCCAGGGAAGCCCTTCTTAAGTTCCTAAGTCTGGCTTAGGTCTTCCCCTACGTGCTCCCAACATACCTTATACTTCTCCTTATGACAGCCCTGTATTATAACTTCCTGTTTCTTATCTATATTCCTTCTAGAGGTCAGGGATCATAACTGATTGGTCGCCTCGGATACATAATAATCAGTCATTCATTCAATCAACCAATTTAAATGCATTAACTCAATAGACTTTTTAAAATTGTTATAAGTGGAAACAAATGGCAGAGGTTGTCTTCAAAGTTTTAAAAAACTAAAAACAAATAGGAAGAAAATCAATCTCTCATAAGGCAATTAAAAATATTATTGCCTTAAGCCTCTTAAATATACACACAAACAGCACATTCAAGTTGAAATTAAACCTAATAACCAACATTCTTAATGGAAATATTTATTATTCTCTCCCCTGTAGGTCAGTGAGTGATCTTTTTTCCCCCAGAAGAACTAGAACTAATGTTGATACCAGCTATCTTCTTCTTTTAATCCAACTCTGTTGCTCAAAAGATGCAGATTTCATATCCTGTCTCAGATAAATAATTCAGGCTTTTAAATTGGGCATCAAATACTGGTCAAGGCAAATTTTAGTACACACCTTGGAATCTAAGGATTCATCCTGGCTGCCTTCTTCATCTGTAAAGAAATTTTAAGACAACTTAGTTATATTTTTTGTTGGGAAAGCACAAGTATTATTAAAAGAAAGTATGTGATAAGTACAACCAGTAATAATCAGACACTGGATAAATAAATCTAGAATTATCTAAAAATTGGTTGTATTTAGCAACTGTTCAGAAGATTAAGTGAAAAGAAAAAAAAAGGGGGGTTAGGAGGGTAGTTTTCCCTCCAGGAAAAATATTAGCTTCCTCTGTGACACAGGAAGACCAACCACCACTACCAAAAACAGACATTTCTTCAGATACCATCCAATTCTTCTGTATATATTTAGTCTACTACTGAGAATGAGTTACTAAATTTATAAAAATAAATCTCTGATTTTGTGGTTCAGGACTCCAACTATTCTTTTCCTCTGCTCAGACTCTGGAGTCACACTAGCTTATTTCAGTGCTGATTAGCATTTTACTGTTCACTAGGCTACTAAAGATGGACACTCAGAACTATTATTTGACAGCAGAGTTGCCAGACTAAGATATTTAGGATTTGTGTTCTCCTTTACTGAAGAGATAACCAGATACAGGTAAAAAGTAGCACCATACTACCATGTATTCACTTACATAAGATCTATTTATTAAGAAATCAATAGCTTATATCAAATAAACAACTAATCCAGCTACTAGTTACACCTTTCTTGCAAATTTATATCAGCTGCTATTGGCTTTGCCCAATTACAATAACTTTCCTTCTATTATTCTTTCTGCGTTTTCCTGCTATTACTTCTGTTGTGGTTGTTTGTATTCTTTTTCCTGCTCTTATATAAACACATTCAACAACCCAATGTCCATATGCAAATATTTGATCTTTGTATTCCAGGCCAGTTAAAAAAAAAACAACAAAAAACAACTGTCAGATGATCTCTAAATTTTCTTCTTACTCTTAAAATTACCTGATTTTATCCAGAAGTGAGCTTCAGTATTGCCTGCTTCCTAAGTTATATGAGAAATTAACTAGTAGACACAATGCTATAAAACCATGTGATTCTTACTACAAAATTTGGTGTTATGGTTGCCATTTATCTTTATTTCACAAGGTTATATCCTAAATATTATTTGTAACTTGTAAATCTCTAAGTTATAACCAAAACATGTTTTGTAGTTTATATTATCAAAGAACTGAGCTAACTCTAAGAAGCATAATCAGCTCATGTACAAAATACACAACTCTATTTCACAATATTTGTTTCTTTTGAATATTTGAAAAAACCAGTCTACTAGAGGTTTTGCCATATATGAAAGTGCTGTCAATTCAAATAAAACTTAAATTACAGCTTTCAAATAAAACTTTCACATTCACTACTTTTAGATTACCTTCCAAATATGTTTTATTTCTGGTGGGTGGAGAGGAAAAGGGTATAGGATGTATTAGTCCTGCTGTGCCCATAACATTTAGGATGCCAATTAATTAACAATTATCCTTCATGCTAACTTCTTCACAAGTATTCCCCAAAGCCCAAGTTCTAACATATGGCTCAAATTCTATTCTCAGCAAATCCTTAGATAAAGGAAAAATATTCACCTCTATTATAAAGTTGTATGTGCAGATGTATTTAATTAATCACAAACATTAACTATTTAATATATCAAGAGCAGATATTAGATGTATATGGTATACCCCAACATACTGAAACTTCAGATTAGCTGGAACTCTTAAATTACTAATCACTAAATTTAGTACTTTGTCCAACAGGTCACACACATAGCTAATAGGTGAATAATATAGGTGCCTATAAATAAATTTTAAGAACTACATTTGAGACACTACAAGTTGTTAGGCATTAAAGTAGCAAAATGTGTTTTTGAACTCCAAGAGACATGGGAACTTGTGACAATCAGGGTTATTTCACATATATTGCATCATGCTTCTCTCTCTCTCTCTCTTCTCAAACTAGGAATATACACTAAGGTTACAGGTAAATAAGAGTATTCTCCCTCATTTACTAAACTGGGAAAGCCTCCTCCAGATGACAGTCTTAAAGCATAAGCTATTTTCTCTTTCAAACTAATATATCCTTTCAAACTGATATATCCATTCACATAACACTGATAAAGAAGTTGCTTACAACCTAGAAACTTCTGATATGTAGTAGTCAGGTAAGGATTAAAGACACTGAAGCTATGCATAAATAAAAACAAAACAGTAATGCTTTTGTCAGAAAGACATCAAGCAACAAGAAAAGTGCAAAAGGATTCAAGGAAGAGTTACGGATTTCTCATGCTACAGTATCACATCCAAAATACGATGGTTTACATTACTTCAGTAATCGTATGCCTCCCTTTGAAAAAGACCAATTTTCATTTTTATTATATCAGCTAACAAAACTGCAAAGTACCAGGGACATTCTTCCAGGGAGATGTGATCATTACAAATTCATTTTCCAACTTGTCATGTAAATTAAACAGACATACACTTGCAAACACAGAAAGTCTTAAGAGTTTGGCAAAAAGAGACCAGACACCCTGTCTTCTGCTTTGCCATTGAATCTGTGCCGATCCTAGGATACTCCTGATTCTTAACTACTCCAAATCTGAGGCCTGAAGAGCTAGGGTCAAAACCTGGCTTCGTGACATTCATTTTACATACGTGGTTCAATATGGCAAGCTTGCTCAGCCTCCTTTTTCTCAATGTGTCAAAAGAGAATAATACCATCTGTGCCGTTGCCTCAAGAATGTTTTAAGGAACAAAAGAAGAGTGTATAATACATCCTCCGCAATTTGAAACCTACTCTTTGAATATATAGTATTAACATAACTAGTACGTGAAATACCCGGAAGTCGACCTAATTTAAAAGACTGTAACATTGTTTGGCATAAAGAAAGAAAAAGTAAACCATTTGCCTCTTCCTGTGGAAAACAAGAAAATGTATTTCTAAGTGAGCAAAGTTATACACTTTTCACTACTACCCTGAGAAAATGGAAAAATATCTTTTTAACCTCTTTTAAATTAACTTATTCACAGAGAAAAGAAAACACTTCTAATAAAAGTATCATTTTCTTTAACGTGCCTCTAAAACAAGATATTAGATAATAGTTACTAATAGCGATACAATCAAGACTCCCTTTGTTGGCTGATCACACTGTACCTGGTAATTAATGCCACTTGCTCTGGGTAACCACTAGCATTCAAACTTTAAGTTAAAACAAACTATGACCAAAAACTTGATTTTTAAATAGGAGCAAATCTTTAAATCTAAACTAAAAATGAGGTTGATATCTAGTATATGTAGACAAAAAGTCAACTGAAAATCCATGTACTCAATTTATAAAACTTTATCTCACATAAATGTTTTATGATATTTGCACTATACGTGAGCACAGTATTGCCTTTATTACCTGCCAGCATGCACATCTATATTGTTTTAGTTCTGGTTAAGTAAGATTTTTGCCTCTACCAGGGAAATGTTTTGGCACAGTTTAACTACAACGGAAATCAGAGCAGACATTTCTTGAACCCAGTCCTCTGCTTACATCAACAGTACTCAAAGACTTAAGACTTCAGTAATAATAGTCTTCTATTCTAACGTCCTGAGAATCCCAATTGTGGATTAAACGACTTCTTCAAGTATCATCTCCACCGACAGGAAGCTCTAAGTATATGAAATCTAGTCAAAGGAATACATAGGAAAATGTATGCTTTAATTTTCTTTAAATTCTGCAAGCTGAATTCAGAGAGCTATACACCATGCTCCTTACCCAACAGTTCTCACACTTCAGTGTGAAGAATCAGTGGTGAAGCTTGTTAAAATACAGATACTCCACCAGTTTCAGACCTAAAACAGCATTTTTAACAAACTCCTAAAAGGAATTATGATGCTGCTGGTCCATGGCCCATCAGGTACTCTATCCATTACACTCAACAGTTTCATTTGATACCTCCTTTGATCAAGTAACTGCTAGCAGTGCTTCAGGAGTTATGTACAGTTTTAAAGATACAGTCATGAACACAAACCATCACTAAAAGGTGGGGGCAGATCTCAAAGCATGATGCTGGCAGTAAAGTAACTAGCATATGCTTTTTGCTTTTGAAATGGTATCTCAAACCACATTATGGATAGAATTTTGGGTTTAGACCTCTTATTTTAGAAGCAGAATGACGTTATGGCATTGACTTACAACTAGGACAGATAATTTGGGGATTCAAATAACCATCTGGGAAATTTTCTGTCGGAAAAAAAAAAGGAATTGACATTTATACCCTGCCTTGTTCCAAAAAGATTTAAAGCCACAGAACAGCTGTCTTGTTAACTGAACTGATTAAAATTCAAAAGCTTTACTGTACCAATTGTTTCTTTACCAACATAAACACACTAAGCGCTTCTTTATCAACACTCTCAAAATAGAAGTTTTCAGATGCAGGCAGATTAAACTACTAAAAAAGAAAAATAATTTTCAGAACCAGAGTATTAATCAGCTAATTGGAAAATCAATTCGAAAGCACATGAATTTCTACATCTATATAAAAAGTTAAAGCTAGCTGCTATCCATTTTCAGTTTACAGGGACCAAGATTTTCTCAAAAATCATAAAAATACTGTCAACAAACATGGAGCAACTGAGAAACACTGTGACAGAGGTAAACCTCACTTTCTCACGAATATTTCCTAAAAAAGGGTAGGGAGTGGACACAATTACATCAAAAGTGTTCATTTTTAAATAGACAAAGAGACCAGGGACTCTGTCAAGTGCTAAGCAAACCGACAAACCACTGCCAACATCCTGGTTTTGATGGACGTGGCTCTGCCCAGTGACAGCCTTAGGAGTGTCAATTATTTAATTTTTAATCCCAAATGCGGAGTTTCAGACCCAGTGGAGCACATAATCTACACGAGAGTCCAGGAAGCTCCAGCAGAGCTCATGTGTCACTGTGGGTCTAAGTCAGCTGTCGAGGTTCTTTCCCATGGAGCCAATTCCTCACTCGTGAGGAGCCGTGTAAAGTTTGTTAAGTGAGGAGAGGTGTGGGCAGAGTGACCGTTCCTTCTTTTCCTCCCCTCTCTAGCTCCCTTAACACTCTCTCTGGTCCACGCCAACAGACGCCCAAGGAACGACAGCGAGTGACAGGCTAGTGCGAGGTGTGACCAGAGAGAGTGGAGTCTCCAGTTGGAGCCCCCACGGCCCCGGCCGGGGATGGAGGCCGGGGGGCGGTGGCTCCGGGCCTCCAGTCCGAGGGGGCGGATACTGACCTGAGGACGCCGAGGCAGAGCCCAGCAGCACAGCACACAGCAGCAGCAGCAGTCCGACCCGAACCCGCATCCTGCTCTCGGGGCCGCTGCCACCCCCTAGAGCTGTCGCTTTCGCCTCTACCACCACCGACTCAGCCGCCGCCTCGCCGCTGCTCTTCCTGCTCTGGTCTCCTTCCTCCGCCCCTTCCCAGGCCTCCCTGCCCTAGCGTGCAGCCAATCCCCGCCCGCCGCCGCGAACTCCGAGCCCAATCACCGCGGTCTTCCCGCCTCCCTTATTGCCCCGCCCCCGAGGTCGTGTATTGGCCAATCATTACGCGAGGCTCCCACACTGGCTTTCCCGGTTGGACCACGGCCTCACCGACATGGCCCCAGCTAATTGGTAGCTCCTGGGTTCAACCATCCCGGAATCAGGGCGTGAGTCCTGGGCTGGGAGAAAAGTCACCCAGGACTACAGTTCCCACAATGCACTTCATGGGCCCCTCTCCGTGTTAGTTCTTGGGAAACGCAGTCCAACGTCGGGTAAGATTTAAAAGTGCAGGTGGCTGCTAAGTTAAAAGAATTTCGCTAACACCTGGGCTAGACGCTTACTCAAGGCCAGGAACCCACGGGTTGTTTTTTTTTTTAGCCAACAAAAATATCAAGGAACAAATGTTATAAGGTTAAGAGTTTGTAATGTGTTAAGCTCTTCCTCTTTGTTTTATTTAGAAAATTTGAATTGGACATATTGGTAACAACACTGAGGAAAAATACAACAGCTAGACTGAATTTGAGGGTTTTTTTAAACTTAGATAAAATAGTACCATATATACAGAAGGCAGGATGGAACTCACTACCTGTCCTTCTCTTCCCAACAAGAAGAAATAAACCCCACCTAGTGTGGATCATTTCAATAATAGTATTCATTGTTATGAGGGTCACCAGATAACAATCATCTAGAAAACGTGCCAACAACCTTTGCAAAACCCTTTTAAAGGCTCATCCTCATCTTTCTCTTTTTGTAAGTTACATTGTTCCCTTCTTCATGGATTAGTTTCAGGAGGCTAAGATGATGTATATGGAGATAAAGGTGACAGTGATTGCATTGCAGAAACAGAAATAGCCTTGTGTATTAAGTGTCAACTCCAGGCATGCTCCCACTGAGTAGCAGGGCCGTGGCTTGGTGTTCCCGACCCTTCATCAAATTGTGTCATTCTGCTTTCCCTAGCACCCATCCACAGTCAGCTCTTAGGCCTGGAACTAGGCAGCCTGAGTTCAGGGTTTCGGGAAAGTCCACACTGGCCACATATCTTAATACCTCTGGGTATATGTCTTCCATCTTCTTTGATAGCGAGTCCTCTTTTCCAGGAAAAGGATAAAAACTAACTACTGTTTCGTATTCACATCGGAGGGGATGAAGGAAAAATATTGTTCCACGAAAATGAGTTCTCTTTTCTGCTACTCCCTCCTTGACTCTCATTTCTCTTTCTGTCACTAACAATATTTCCTCAGAGTTCGTCTGATTTTAAATCATAGAGTAAAATCTGGTATATTTTCCTCCCTTTTTCATCTTATTGATGCTCGAGTCCTAACAATTTGAACTATGTGATTACTCTTTTATGTGACCATTTTTCTCTTTGTCACTGAAAACTTGCCTACTGGTCCTTATCTTCTCTTACCTGCCTGGTGCACCTGAGTTCTAGCCATATTCACCAACATCATTCTCTCTTCACTCTAACCTAAACCATCTACCATGGCCAGATTAATTTTCCTTAATATTTGAATATTTCCTTTCATATTCCTACTCAAAAATTTTCAGTGGCTGCCTTTGTCATAGAATCAAAAAATACCAGAACTTCTACTGACAAAATAGGAACTTGTGCTGATATTTCTACTTTCTTGGGGAAGAAACTTTTGCCTTCCACGGAAGCAGTGATTATCTGATTGATAAGATGGGTGAAAGTTCGCTGCTTACTTAAAACCCAACGTCTTTTTTCATCTTTTTCTTTACTGATTGTGTCTTATATTTAAGGCCCTGTGCTTGGTGCCGCATGGACAAATTTCCCACCTTTCTTTTACTGCTTTCCAGATTTTAACATTAACCCACTCTTGCCTTCTCGTGGACTCCCTACCCTCTCCTCACTGCCTTTGTTTCTTCTTAGCCACAAACCTGGCATCCTTTCCAACTTCACTTGCATTTCATCTTGACTGAGCCTTCTCTGACCAGGCCAGTTCTCATTAATCTTCATTTCTCTAAGTGTCTACAGAACATTCACAAACTTGCCTTTTAAATGAGTTGGAAGCTTTCTGAGGCCAGAGACAATTATATAATTCTGTCTATGGTTATATAGCCTTGGACTTGCCACCTACTAGCACTCAATAATTATTTGTTGACTAATAGATACACCTTACCTATAAAGTCTTTTAATAATAAAAATTTCAAAGTATTTGCTATCTCCTATAAGTTTAATCTTAAAACATCTTATAGGGAAATATTAAGGAGCATGTGCACCCCTGTTTTATAGGAAATTTACTTCACTCCTGTGCACATTGTCTGTAAAATGGGGATATCAATAATACCCTCTTCATCAGGTCTGTTGTGAGGTCCAAAAGAGATATGAGGAAAAAAGTGCTTTCTTCATTATAGAATGTTCTACAAATATTGTTTCTTACTCATTGCTTGGTTGAAGCAAAGGAGCAAAGCAAACTAAAAAATGAGGTTTTATTAAGACTAATACAATTAGTTTTATTCCCTTAATTTGGAAAGGGTTTAGAGCTGCTAGCACTAGTGTCATTAGCCAGCAATGAGTAATTGACGTGTTCTGAGAATGATCAGAGGACCTTGACTTCCTGGGGAAATTCCAAGTCTCCAAAGCAGGTCTAGAATATGGTGTGGGAATGCCAGGTTTGTTTCATCAGCCTGCTACATTGCATGATGATTAATTGGTGAAAAGGTTGTGAATTCTCCATGGACTTATCCAGTCTGAGCATACGCTTCTCGAGGTTTCCTGCCAACATTCCCAGTTAAAGTTGTGTACTCACTCCACTTGTTCAAAATGTTAACGTTATTTCTTAATTCATAGACTTCTTCATATTTGCTCAGCTGTCTGCACTCAGTTCCACTTGTCCGTATCAGTGTTCTGGGTCATTATCATAGATTTCCAAGTTGCAGAAAACCTGTTTGCTCTGCATTACAACACAGCCTAGGATGTAGAGGTAGATAATAAGTGCCTTTTTATGCAGATGACAGTGATGTGACCTTATTCCATTGAATGCTTCAAGCAGTCAGCCAATGTTGAGAACCTCCTGAAAGTGGTGAAGACATAACTCTAGCTTGCTCTTCACTTAGAGATGGTGAGCCAACTCCAAGAACCTTTTCCTGAGAGTGGAGTGACTGTCAGTAACTCTAGTTGAGTAGATCCTATTCCATGCTATTCTTAGGGATCTATTTGAGTTGGCAATGTGCACAGGCTGCTGGCACTTGTGACAACATATCTGCCAGGGCAGGATTAGGGAGTGGCAAGGAGCAGGATATTTCCCCTCAGGGCTTGGAGAAGAATGTACTTCTTTGATATAGATGAGGTGAATTAAAGTCATTATTTTTGTGTTTCTTTTTCATGGATGTGTGAAAATATAAATACTTGCACCACATCATGAGAGAGAATGTGGCACCTCATATACATTCTGAGCTCCTTGCGTAAATGGGCAATGCTTTATACCTTATTGTTTATCACCTGTAATACCAGGGTTGTGTATGGCAGGTACACAATTAATATCAAAATATGTAAACTTTGAATGTTCATGTAACTTTCTATGATTATAATTACATGTCATAAAGGTCAGAGTGTGGATCCCATATTGTGGAGCTGTGTATTTGATATACCTAAGCTTTGAAGCTGATAAAATGAATGGGATGGTGTGTGTGTGTGTGTGTGTCTATTTACCAGGTTTCATCCTGAAGTGACATTTACTTTGGAAGTGTGCATTCTTTCTGAGTAGTGTTGATTCACAGCAGATAAGGGAAAAGCCAGAATATCTTTATACTCTTAATAAATGGACAGGCATCTTTTGGTTCATTTTGGAATTGCTGACTTCAAGTTCTTTGGATAGATACCCAGTAGTGGGATAGCTGGGTCGTATGGTAGTTCTATTTTTAATTTTTTGAGGAATCTCCATACTGTTTTCCATAGTGGCTGCACCAGTTTGCATTTCCACCAGCAGTGTATGAGGGTTCCTTTTTCTCCACAACCTCTCCAACATTTGTTACTATTAGTTTTAGATATTTTTGTCATTCTAATGGGTGTAAGTTGATATCTTAGTGTAGTTTTGATTTGCATTTCCCTGATGATCAGCGATGATGAACATCTTTTCATGTGCCTATTGGCCATCAGTATATCTTCTTTGGAGAAATGTCTGTTCATGTCTTCTGCCCATTTTTTGATCGGGTTGTTTGATTTTTTTGTTGTTGAGTCATGTGTTTTTTATATACTATGGATATTAAGCCTTTCTTGGATGTATGACTTGCAAATATTTTTTCCCAGTTATTGGGTTGTTTTTTTGTTTCAATCCTGTTTTCATTTGCCTTGAAGAAGCTCTTTAGTCTGATGAAGTCCCATTTGTTTATTTTTTCTATTGTTTCCCTTCTCTGGGAAGACATGGTGTCCAAAAAGATCCTTTTAATACTGATGTCAAAGAGTGTACTGCCTACGTTTTCTTCTAGAAGCCTTATGGTTTCAGGTTTCATCTTTAGGTCTTTGATCCATTTTGAGTTTATTTTGGTGAATGGTGAGAAAGAATGGTCAATTTTCATTCTGTTACATGTGGCTTTTCAGTTTTCCCAGCACCATTTGTTGAAAAGACTTTCTTTTCTCCATTGTAGGCCCTCAGCTCCTTTGTCGAAGATTAGCTGTCCATAGATGTGTGGTTTTATTTCTGGGCTTTCAATTCTGTTCCATTGATCTGTGCACCTGTTTTTGTACCAGCACCATGCTGTTTTGATTACTGTAGCTTTGTAGTATGTTTTGAAGTCAGGGGTTGTGATGCCTCCCGTTTTGTTCTTTTTTCTCAGGATTGCTTTAGCAATTCGGGGTCCTTTGCTGCCCCATATGGATTTTAGAATTCTTTGTTCTATTTCTGTAAAGAATGTCATTGGGATTCTGATTGGGATAGTGTTGAATCTGTATATTGCTTTAGGTAGAATGGACATCTTAACTATGTTTATTCTTCCAATCCATGTACATGGGATGTCTTTCCATCTCTTTATGTCGTCATCCATTTCTTTCAGAAAAACCTTGTAATTTTCATTGTATAGGTGTTTCACTTCCTTAGTTAAATTCACCCTGAGGTATTTTATTCTTTTTGTAGTGATTGTGAATGGTATTGTGTTCTTGAGTTCTTTTTCTGTTAGTTCGTTATTAGAGTATAGAAATGCTACTGATTTATGCAAATTGTTTTTATACCCTGCAACTTTTCTGTAGTTGTTGATTACTTCTAAAAGTTTTCCAATGGATTCTTTGGGGTTTTCTACGTATAAGATCATGTCATCTGCAAACAACAAGAGTTTCACTTCTTCCCTCCCTATTTGGATTCCTTTTGTTCCTTTTTCTTGCCTAATCGCTCTGGCCAGGACCTCCAGTACTATGTTAAATAAGAGTGGTGATAGAGGGCATCCTTGTCTCGTTCCTGTTTTCAGGGGGATGGCGTTCAGTTTTTGCCCATTGAGTATGATGTTGGCTGTGGGTTTGTCATATATGGCCTTTATTATGTTAAGGTAGTTCCCTTCTATACCCATTTTGTTCAGAGTTTTTATCATAAATGGCTGTTGGATCTTGTCAAATGCTTTCTGTGCATCTATTGAGATGATCGTGTGGTTTTTATTCCTCAGTTTGTTGATGCGGTGTATCACGTTGATTGATTTGCGGATGTTGAACCATCTCTGTGTCCCTGGTATGAATCCCACTTGATCATGATGTATGATCCTTTTGATGAATCGCTGAATTTGTGTTGCCAAAATTTTGTTGAGAATTTTTGCATGTATGTTCATCAGTGATATTGGCCTGTAGTTCTCTTTTTTCATGGTGTCCTCGTCAGGCTTTGGTATCAGCGTGATGTTGGCCTCATAGAGTGTGTTAGGAAGTGTTCCATCCTCCTTAATTTTTTGGAACAGCTTGAAAAGGATGGGTATTAAATCCTCTCTGAAAGTTTGGTAGAATTCCCCAGGAAAGCCATCTGGTCCTGGGGTTTTATTCTTTGGGATGGTTTTGATTGCTGTTTCAATCTCTTTCCTTGTGATTGGTGTGCTCAAATTGTCTGCTTCTTCTTGAGTGAGCTTTGGGAGATTGTAGGAGTCCAAGAATTTATCCATTTCCTCTAAGTTATCCATTTTGTTTGCATAGAGTTTTTCATAGTATTCTCTTATAATCTGTTGTATTTCTGTGGAGTCTGTTGTTATTTCTCCTCTTTCATTTCTGATTTTGTTTATTTGAGCTTTCTCCCTTTTTTCCTTTGTAAGTCTGGCTAGGGGTTTGTCAATTTTATTTATCTTCTCAAAGAACCAGCTCTTTGTTTCATTGATCCTTTCTACTGCCTTTTTTGTTTCAATAGCATTTATTTCTGCTCTGATTTTTATTATTTCTCTCCTTCTGCTGACTTTGGACTTTGTTCGTCTTTCTCTAATTCAGTTAGGTGTAGTTTAAGATTGCTTATTTGGGATTTTTCTTGTTTGTTAAGATGTTTCTGTATTGCAATGAATTTACCTCTTAATACAGCTTTTGCTGTATCCCATATGAGTTGATATGGCATGTTATCATTTTCATTTGTCTCCAGGTATTTTTTGATTTCTTCTTTAATTTCTTCAATGATCCATTGCTTGTTCAATAGCGTATTGTTTAGTCTCCACATCCTTGTGCCTTTCTCAGCTTTTTTCTTGTAATTAATTTCTAGCTTTATAGCATTATGATCGGAGAAGATGCTTGTTATTATTTCAATTTTTTAAAATTTGTAGAGGCTTGCCTTGTTTCCCAAGATATGGTCTATCCTTGAGAATGTTCCATGTGTACTTGAGAAGAATGTGTATTCTGCTGTTTTTGGATGAAGTGTTCTATATATGTCTATTAAGTCCAATTGTTTTAGCTTTTCATTTAGCTCCACTGTTTCCTTGTTGATTTTCTGTCTGGATGATCTGTCCATTGATGAGAGTTGGGTGTTGAGGTCCCCTACTATTATTGTGTTATTTTTAATATCTTCTTTTAGGTTTGTTAATAGTTGCTTTATGAACTTTGGTGCTCCTGTGTTGGGTGCATAGATATTTATAAGCATTATTTCTTCTTGATGAAGTGTCCCTTTGATCATTATATAATGTCCCTCCGTGTCTGTCTTCGCCTGCCTTATTTTGAAATCTGTTTTGTCTGATATAAGAATTGCGACACCTGCTTTCTTTTGTTTGCTATTAGCTTGGAGTATTTGTCTTCCACCCCTTCACTCTGAGCCTGTGTTTGTCCTTGGGGCTGAGGTGTGTTTCCTGGAGGCAACAAATTGTTGGATCTTGTTCTTTAATCCATTTTGCCACTGTGTGTCTTTTTATTGGAGAGTTCAATCCGTTTACATTGAGGGTGATTATTGATGCATGAGGGCTTAATGCTGTCATTCTGTCACTTGTTATCTGGTTTTCCTGTGTATCCTTTGTTTCTCGTCCTGTGAGTTTTAGCCTACTCATTGACTTCTGCAATTTCTTATGCTGGGTTTCTTAGATTTTTCCTTATTTATGTTTTGTGCCTCTGTTCTGTTTTTTAGTTTAGTGGCTACCCTAAAGTTTGTATTCAGAATCTCGTGTATAATATAGTCCACTTTCTGGTGGTCTCTTACTTACTTGGCCTAGACTGATTTAGTCCTTTCCTCTCCCCCTCCTAGATTATTATTTTCATCTCTTATTCCAACTCGTGTTGTGAGTTTGTGGTTAGAGTGATAAGATTGTCTTTGCTTTGGTGGTTTCCTTCCCTTTATCCTAATGCTATAGTTGAATATTTGCTATCCTATTCTGATTCTATCTAATTGTCTCCCTACTCTGTGATTTGTGACCCCTTTCTCCCTTTTCTTCTTTTTTCAGGTATGAGAGCCTTCTTGAGGATTTCTTGGAGTGGAGGACTTTTGGTTACAAAGTCCCTTAGCTTTTGTTTGTCTGGAAAAGATTTAATTTCTCCTGCGTATCTGAAGGATATTTTTGCTGGATAGAGTATTCTTGGCTGAAGACTTTTATCCTTTAAAGTTTTGAATATGTCATTCCATTCTCTCCTGGCTTGTAAGATTTCTGTGGAGAAATCTGCTGAAAGTCTGATAAGAGTTCCTTTGTAGGTTATTTTCTTCTGCCTTGCTGCCCTGAGTATTCTTTCTTTGTCATTCATTTTTGCCATTTTTACTACTATATGCCTTACAGTAGGTCTTTTTACATTGACAAATCTAGGAGATCTGAAAACTTCCTCCACACACATTTCTCCCTCCATCCCTAGATTTGGGAAATTTCCTTCAATTATTTCTTTGAGCACTCCTTCCATTCCATTTGCCTTTTCCATGCCCTCAGGGATTCTGTTAATTCTTAAATTGGACTTCCTCATTGAATCCGCTATTTCTCTGAGATTTTCCTCATTCTTTTTAATTCTTAGTTCTCTTTCTTCCTCTGTCTGGAGCCATTCAGCCTGTCTATCTTCAGTTATGCTAATTTGCTCCTCTATGGTATCTACACGTGCATTCAGGGAACCTGTATTCTGTTTTATCTGATCCATTGTATTTTTCGTTTCTAGTATTTCTTTTTTTTTTTTAAGGATTGGCATCTGGGCTAACAACTGTTGCCAATCTTTTTTTCTTTTCCTCTGCTTTATCTCCCCAAAGCCCTCCTGTTCACAGTTGTGTATCTTAGTTGCAGGTCCTTCTAGTTGTCAGATCTAGTATTTCTGATTGATTCTTCTTTATAGTTTCAATCTGTTTTGTGAAGTAACTCCAGAACTCGTTGACTTGTTTCTCTGTATTTCCCTTTACCTCATTGAATTTTTTGATGATAGCTACTCTGAACTCATTTTCACTTAATTTACCTATTTCCAAGTCCTCAGGACTTAATTCTATGTTTTTATTGTTTTCCTTCTGGTCTGGAGCTTTTATAAATTGCTGGATGGTAGAGGAGCGGTTTTTGCACATGATGCTATGATTTGGTTGCAGTTACAGCCTGTCACCACTAGACGGGGATCGAGAGCCACGCGTTCTGAGCCCTCTGCCTTAAGTCGCAATGGTCGCGTGCAGCGTGGGTTGGGGGAGGAGGGACACTTTTTCTCCTGTGCTGACCTGGATTCCGATCAGCTCTCGCTTTCTGGTTTTCCGGGGCCCTGGCTTGATGGGGTCCCCACATGCAAAAGTTTTCCCCCATTAGAGGATTTCCACTTCACAGGTGGTGGGAGTCCTGGACGATCTGGCAGATGCGTGTCCCCTCCCCCGCTCCTTCCTTCACCTGCGGCAGTGATCCCAGTCTCTAGGGGAGGGAGTGAAGTTCTCTCTTACCCTGTTCCAGCTCCTCCAAGGGCAGCTCCAGCCTCTCTGCCCTCCGTGTTTGGCTGCTGTGGGTCTCTGATGATCTCTGAATTATTAGAATTACTGGTTGAAGTTCAGTTGTTCGTTTTTTGGTTGTAGTTTGGAGGGGAAAGAGTCCTGGGTGGGCTCACTCCACCATGTCACTGACCTCACCCTCACTTTTTGTTTTTTTACAAAAGATAGCCACATTGTGATTAACTGGTTTGCAAAATAAGTGTACTTTCAATAAAACTTGGTCCAATTATTTACATAAGTGCAGCAAAAATAGCAATTGATCATATAGACTCTTTTAATTCTGCTTTCCTGGAATGTTTTATGAAAAATCTCAGATTGAACTTTAAAGGCCTCTCAAGGCCAGAAAAGCCAAGCCAAGGACTTGCCATCAGATTTTTCCAGCAATACCTACAGATTTGGGTGGATTCCTCTCTTCTCGAGATTCTCCAAAATATTTTGAGGTTCTAGGCACCTGCCAGATAAGTCATCTTCCCTGTTTACTGGGTGAGATTGCTGGAATCTCTGTAAACACAGTACCAGGCCAATATTTCCAAGTGGCTTTATTCCAGAAAGTCAACCTGATTCCTCAAAGGCTGTATTGTCATATCTGAGTCTGTATGTTTCTCTCAAATATGACAGTCCAGTCAAAGCCTTGGTAATATAACCAACATTTCCAAATGTGTCCTGTTATGAGGAGGACAGATTCTTATTGAACTTATGCAAATAACTATATTGCCATGAAATAATCATACTTACTCACTCACTAAGTTTCCAAATTCTGGAGGGATCAGGTAGGGAGAAAACAATAAATGTTTCAATTCTGCTCACAAAAGTATAATTTCACCTAATTGCTATGTCACAGTTAGCATAAGAGGAAAGAGAAAACTATTTCCTTAAATCTGAGAAACAAAACAAAGCATCAAAAAAATCAACATTTCAAACAAAAGTCATAAAAATTATAATCATTCTCATCAGTTCATTCAATCCTGTGTAATTGATTCTTGACCTTGATCTTCTGTCAGCAGTTTCATGAAGTCATCAATTTCTCTATTAGAGTTCTGTAATTTCTTACCCAGTTGAGTTTTATGATATGAAAGCTTATCAGAAATCTGTATTCTAGAATCCTGTGTCAGAATCCTTTCCACGAGTTCCTCTGAAGATGAAACATTTGCAAAAGCAAAAAGCATCAGAGTAACATGGCAACTATCTGCAAATGACAAAAGATTCAAGAGGGCAATTGACAAAGAAGCTTGGTTACTTCTATGATGTCAAGATAGTAACTAGGATTATGGCTGATAACCAGGACAGATCAGAATTTTAGAAATGTTATATGCTTTTAAAAGATTTATATCAATAACATTTATCCACATACTACCACCTAAGAGAGTTTATCATCACTTATTTGACAATGCTTCCCATGTAATTTAACATACAAAATAAGCCTAGTAAGTTTAGTGTCTTCCTCCTTACAGGAAGAGAGAGCAGATTTCTTTGAGAAGTCTCAGGGGCTCTCTGAAAATCCTCAGAGTAATTTTCTTCCTTCTACCAAATCAAAAGAAAGCCTTCATTCAGGATTTCAATATTTTTTGAGAGAGAAGCTTGTCAAAAATAGCAAAATGGTTTAAAACACTTGTTCAAATAAGAAACAACACTTACTGAGAATCATGCTCAGTTATCTATTCAAAGTGACAACAGAAACAGTCAAAAATTCTTAATAGAGAGACCTCAGTCCTTCTGAACATAGGGAATTATTTTAACCAAACATAGATTTTCTGTCTTTTAGGTAGACTTACTCAAATAAAAGCCTTTTATAACCTCTTTATCAAGAGCAGACCAAAAGTTCAAGAAAATTATCCTTTTGAGAGAGAAAACCAAATTTTAATTTTTGCACCAGCTTATTTTTGACATTAAAACTCATTTACTTAGCTGGATTTACTTTAGTCTTAGCCAACTTGACCAAGCATAAAACTGCTTTCAGAATTTCTCCTTCACAACCTTCTACAACTTTCTCTTTACATTCAGAATTTGTCCCATGTTTGCTTTCTTCCCTTCTAGTACTTTAAGACAAATTTATCTTTCCTAACCCAACAAAAACACTTCCGTTCTTTATACCTTCTTTACTGAAAACATGCATTTTAATTTTCTTGGATACAGAGCTGTTTTCCTTGTTAATTTCCAGTAGCTTTAATTATACATATTAATTAGAATTTTTAATCCTTAACAGACCCTAGTGAAAACTAAAAAGGTAAGCAATTATGAACTGTCTTTTATATCAGCATTCTAAATACTTTTCATAATTTTTTGGTGTTCCATCCTATCCAAAACTGACCCAGATACTCAACAGATTTTTATCAGATAACTTGACTTGGCAAAACTCCAAAGTTTGTTACCAATAAGAATTTGGAAGCTGTTTTTTGATGTATACAGACCATAAAACGTAATTATTGTACCCCAAAACCCTTACCCATTTTAATCTACCTAAATCATTTGTTTCAAACAATTATGTTCAGATTACCCACGAAAACTTCATGAGACATTAGACAAAATTAGCTATCATTTAGAGCTATTATTTTGCTGATGAATTTGTAACAGACAACACGAGCTTATTTGACTAGTAAACCCAGGCTGCATGTCTGCATTGTATCCAAATGCAAACAACTCTAAGGACGTGCCTATTTCAATCAAACCAACAATCTTAAACAAGCTTTCAGTTACTAAAGATTAATTTACATCACACTAATTTGAAAGACATTGTGTTAATTTCTATTACATTTAGAATTCATGTAAGTGATTACTTTAAGCTAATTAAACAGAGCTCTTAATTTTGGCCATACCATCCAGAGGTAAAACATCGCACATGTATAAGATACATATAGACACACACAGAGTCTCCACAGCTATTGTTTTAAAAATTACTGCCAAGAATTGGGTATAGTAATACAAAGCTCACCAGTTATGAATCCAAATTTTGTTTTGAGGCTTTTTACTAATATTTGTGGAGAAGACATTCAAGATGTTAGACTTTTTGGCATGGGTACACTTGTGGCTGTTTTTTGCTTTTTCCCTTTTTTTCCTTCAGTCTTAGGAATTAGTGATGAGCTAGATAGTCCCCAAAGAGTTTGCAAGCTCTTTGAGATAAGGGAAATGCGTGGAACCTGAACTGCCTCTAGAGCTGCATTTCCAGTCTTACAAGCATTTTTTAAGGACAGATGCTCTTGATTGCTCAGAAATTGGGTTGTAACTCAAATGACATTATAGGTTGATCTACCTGTCCAACTACATCATAAAAGCACAAAGAAGCCCCTCAAGTTTTCTCCAAGATCAAGTTTCTGTGGCATAACCCATCCAATTGAAAGTGTTTCCAATTAGTTAAAATGCACCCAAGGGGTGAGTTTCTGGGGATGCTTGGTGTGTTCTGCATGGCAGTAAAGCCAGTGTCTGACTGACAGCAGCTGGAGAAAGAGAGCAGAGCCCGACTGCAGGTATCAATATAGTTATAAAATGCAGTCAAGTCCTGCTCAGCCCAGGCACTTAGTCCCTGAGCCAGCACAAGGCAAGCCAGGGAAGCAGGAGACAAAGGCCTGGAGCTGGCCAGGGGCTGGGGCTCCCAGTGCCAGGGTTGAGAGTTAGGTCCCTGGCAAAATGTTTCCAAATTTTCGATTTTACAGAAGGTCCAGGTTCTGTTCAGGTCCAGCCTGAACTTAACCTCGACTTGGTGACAACAAAGGAGATGGCAAATGAAACAGACAAAGAAAGGAAAAGAGGGGATCAGGCCTTGCCGTCATGGCTTCTTCCCAAGTGTTATCAAGAATAGGGTCACACAACAGTTCCCATGCTAGAGTACACAACACCGGCAGGACAGTTTACAGAATACATCATAGGTCTCCTATTCTCAAAACCAACTCAGTAGGTACCTAAAATACTCAATGAGTCAACCACCAAGAGAGGGCACCACACTGTTGCCAGGGTGATCAGGCCTGGAAACCAGAGGGGGGACTCCCAGGGGTGGAGTCTTTAGCTCTTTAAAGATTTCTTTGTTGCAAAGCTCAAATGGAGCCCAAAATGGCCACTGTAACTTTGAGATGAAAGAAAAGGGTCCACTACCTTGAAAATCCCCCCTGAACCTAGGGCAGCATCCTACACGTTGTTCCAACTCTGGGGTTCCTATAGCAAGAGGTGATAGGGGTGTCCCCCTGGATTGCATCCCTTGTATATCTTCCCTCTTATGCCTTGCAGAAATAGGTGCCTGGTGAATGGTCCCAGAGATAAAAGAATAGAGAAAAACTGAAGAATTTTCCACTGGTCTGGGGGACATTCTACCCAATTGCGTCCTGGAGCCATTCTCCCAAGAAGAGGTTCCCATACGAAACCAAAGGTTAGAGTTTGGTACTTTCCTTGAACCAGAGTCCCATTGGGACTTTCCCACAGTTCAGAGTGTGGTCAGGAGCCATGGGGAGGGATCCCAATTCAGCCTCAGGAAAAGAAACCTGCCATGGGAGTCTTGGAGATTGGCGACTGTCCTAAGGACTTAAGTGTCCACCCATGCCCATGTAAAATTTATATATGAGACATAGGATTAGGAAGGAATGGGTTAATTCATTCTTCATCACCCTCAGGCTTTAGGTACTGATTCTCTTCGGGCTAATGCCAAGATTTGCCCCATAGAGTAACCATGGGCAGTAAACTTGGATTCATACAACTGTCTGAGAAGGTTCGCAATGGAGAAGTGAATTTAGATCCATCCTTGAAAAAGAGGAAGGCACAAGGAAGAAAAGTGCACTTACTAGAACTTAAGCTCACAAGCTGGTGAAGCAAGATCCCCATACAGGCCACCGGAAGAAATGATGTGGGCTCAGCACACCAAGGAGTCAGAAGAAAGATTTCTTGGACTCTCAAGTTCTGGCAGGAGTGCTCTTTATTCAGAGAATAGCATGAGGACTGGACCCATGGGCAGAGAAGAGCTTCACTGGTTTGAGGGTGGAGCCAAATTTATAAGGCCTGGGTATGTGGTTTATTTCTTTATAAGACAAAGGAAAGATCAGGTAAAAAAGTTGTTAAAATGGTATCAGTGCAGGTGGGGTCTGGTTATCGTGTGGTCGTATAACTTTAGATACAAATTGGGTCAGGACGTCCTATACTTCCTGGAGGATGATGTAGATTGGCATGGAGGCCAGGACACCTTGGGCTTCTTTCCCTGGGGCAGCCTTGATTCTCATCACTAGTTACTCATTATGACCAAGAGAGAAATTGGTATTTTGTGGGTAGCACAGGGAACTTGTTTTTCTCTGTGCTTACGTAAAATTATGAAAATGCCTGCCTTCATCTCATTTTATCTTGGTCTCAGAGTCCCTGGTCTGTGGTTGGGATTCTGTGAGATTATATCCACTAGGAGAATAACGTGGCCTGGTTGTGAGAGCCAGGCAACCTTCCCAGCGTCAGGGGCTGCTCTTTGCTCTGCTTTCTCAGCACCAACTCTGAAGTGCACCTGGTTCTTGATGCTGAGGATTCAGCAATCAATAAAACAGACAAAAATGATGGAGTTTACAGTCTAGTGAGGGGGAGAAAGATAATAAAATAAATAAGTAAATTGTAATACATTCGAAAGTGATAAGTGCTATGGAGAAGAAATATAAAACAAGGAAGGGAAATAAGGATACTGAGGGGGAGGGAGGGGACCACTTAAATTTAAAGTAGGGAGGTCAGAGAAGGCTTCCCTGTAAAGCTCACATTTGAGCAAACACTTCAAGGGATGAGGGAGTGAGCCATGAAGATGCGGGAGTGAAGAGCCTTCCAGGAATAAGGAGCAGCCCAAGAAAGTCTCCAAGGCAAGAGCATATCTGCTATGTTCTAAGAACAGCAAGGAGCCCTGTAGCTGCAGAAGTGGATGAGGGAGGGGATAGCAGGAGAATGGGACCAGGGGAACTCAGAGAAGAGATTGGGGTCAGGTGGTTTATGGATTTTAGGTCAACATTAAGGGGCATCAGAATGCTACTTTTTATGTCTCCAAGACTGGCTATCTTGAAGTATGGCTTGGATAATGGCCTGGAGTTTCCCCTCTCCTGCAGGGGAATGACCAAATTAATTACACAAACCTCTTTATTAGTCGTTTGGATATAATACTGAAGTAACCAATTAAAACAATTGTACTCAAAAGTTTGAGTCAGAGGAAGTTCATACGCTGGTTAGAAGTTGAGATGGGTGATTGCAAAATAGCCATTATCAAGAGAAGGATCTTCAAAATATTCAAATAATGCTGTAAATGCAAGTCACTGGGAAGTAAGTTTAGAAAACATTTATGATGCAAAATAGGGTTTTTGATCACTTCCTATTCTAGAATAGGCTCCCAGCTGTGTTGACTTCGTATAAATCCAACTCAAAGGGATGCACTGACAAAAGAGAAGTATATGTGTGTTATATATATTAAAATATACATTAATAAATATATATTTCATATATGCATGAAAAACATGTATATACAGACACACATGTATGTAATTAAACAACTGAGAACAAGTTGCAGACATGCTGCCTCCTTGTCCTTCATGTGTATTTCCTGAAAACAAGGAATTCTCTAACATAACCTCAGGACAGTTTCAAAGTTGGAAACTTAGCACTGAATCAATACTATCATCTAACCTATAGATTTTATTCAGATTGGGCTGATTTGCCACACTAATGTCCCCTTTCTACAATAGAAAATCCAACATCATAAGGTGCATCCAGTTTGTCTAGTCTTATTAGAGTCTTTGAACCTGGAACAGTTCCTGAGGGTGTGTGGGTGTGTTTGTGTGTTTTCCTGAACCTTATGATATTGACCTTTTTTAGGTATATAAACAAGCTATTTCATAGACTGTGCCTTAATTTCAGTTTGTGTCATGATTAGTTTCAGATTATGCACGTTTGGTAAGAACACTACAGAATGATGCTGAATTCTCAGTGCAACATGTCAGGAGCCAGATGCTGTTGGTTGGTCCAAATCAGGGCAGTGATCCTTTTGATCAATTGGTTAAGGAGACGTTTCTACTGTATTAACCTTTTGTAATTAATATGTATTTTGTAGAGGATACTTTGAGACTATGTAACTATCTCATTATTCCTCAAACATCCACCCACTAGTTTTACCATGTATATTCATGATATTTGCCTGAGTCAATAATTACTGTGACGGTTGCCAAATGGTGATTTTTTTTTTTGAGGAAGATTAGCCCTGAGTTAACTACTGTCAATCCTCCTCTTTTTGCTGAGGAAGACTGACCCTGAGCTAACATCCATACCCACCTTCCTCTACTTTATATGTGGGATGCCTACCACAGCATGGCTTGCCAAGTGGTGCCATGTCCACACCTGGAATCGAACCAGTGAACCCTGGGCCACCAAGAAGTGGAATGTACACACTTAACTGCTGTGCCACCGGGCCGGCCCCCAAATGGTGATTTTCTAATTCTATCATTCCTTCCACATTTATTATTAGCTTTCTAGTGTAGACAGAGCTTTCTCTTCTTTTTCATTATTTAATTTACATTGGTGTAGACTCATGTATTCTTTATTCAATAGGTTATAATCCTTACTATCATTATTATTTTTGTGTTCAGATTATCTTAGGTTTGGCTGGTGGGTGCCCCTTCAAACTGACTCCCATATCTTTTTGACATATCCCCATCATTCTTTGAGCACATCCTTACATTTTTGCACTATTTACATTTTTTTCTACTTTACTTGACCCAACCATGGAATCAGCCATTTCTCCAAGGAGGCCTGTTTTCTTTCAGTGGACAATGGTATTTACATTCCAGGAGTACTTATTGCTACCGGAGTGTTAATGCTTCTAAAATCTCTTAGCAGATAGAGCAGGGGATATGTGTGTGTGTGTGTGTGTATAGGTATAGAGGTGTGTGTGTGTGTATGCATGCATCCCCTGATACACATACACACAGATACACACATTTCTACCCATTTCTATATCTATTTATCTCTTTCTATATATTAAAAGTCCTGAGGAAATGAATGAATGAACCACAGAGAAAATAGGAGAAACTATTTATAGTACATATATTTTAAAGATAACTTGTGTCCAAAATATATGAACTCAATAATAAACATATAATGAATATATTATTAAAAACCACATATACTATAAACAGAGATATAAAATAAACATGAATTAAATAATATGAATAAAATAAATATGATGTAACATAAAAGTATATAAACAACATAATAAAAATACCAAAAAACCCCAATAAAAAATGGGAAAGATTTGAACAGAGCTTCTCAAAGAAAATATGCAAGTAGAACGTAAGCACATAAAAAAGTGTTCAACATTGTTAGTCATCAAGGCAATGTAAATAAGGATCACAATGAAATATCACTTAGTCCCACTAAAATGGCTAAAATTTAAATGCCTGACGATGTCAAATGTTGATTAGGCTGTGGAACAATTGGAACTCTCATATACAACTGAGAGAGCTGTAAAAGGGTGCAACTGAGTAAATTGTTTGAGTAAAATTGTTTGACAGTAGTTCTTATACATTTAAACATATACCTACTCTGTAACTCAGCGTTTTTCATTCTAAAGTACTCACACAAGAGAGATGAAATCATATGTCCACAATATGTCTTGTGCAAAAATGTTCATAGTGGCTATATTCACAACAGGGAAGATCTTGGAACAACTTAAAATGTCCACTTTCTGGGGAGTGGATAAACAAATTGTGGTATATTTGTACAATGGAATACTACTCAGCACTAAAAAAGAAAGAATGATTAATATGTGCACATCATGGATGATTCTCAGAAACATTATGCTGAGTGAAAGAAACCAGACACAAAAGAGCCTATCTGTTATGATTTCATTCATATGGAGTTCAAGAATGAGTGAAACCAATCTATAGTGACAGAGTTCAGAACAGCTGTTGCTTGGGGTGAGGGTGGCAGCAGGAAATTGACTGGAAAGGGGCAGGAGGGAACTTTTGGGTAATGGAGATAGTCCAATTAGCGTGTGGGTCCCATGAGTATATACATTTGTCAAAACTCATAGAACTGTGCCCTTAAGATCCAGGCATTTCACTGTATGTAAGTGATAACTTGTGGCAGGCAGAATAACGTCCCTCCCTCCACAGGTGTTATGTCCTAATGCCCAAACCTGTGACTATGTTACCTTACAAGGCATAGAACTTTCAAGGTGTGCTTAAGTTAAGGGTCTTGAGATGGGGGCAATTCTCTCAGATTATCCAGATGGGTCCTAAATGTAATCACAAGCATCCTTACAAGAGGGAGGCAGGAGGGTCAAAGTCAGAAAGTGAAGATGTGATGATGGTTCAGAGGTTGGAGTGATGTCATTGCTGAAGGGGCCAGGAGCCAAAGAATGCAGACAGCCTCTAGAAGCTGGAAAATGCAAGACTGGATCATCCCCAGAACATCCAGAAGGAACGCAGCCTTGCCAACTTCTTGATTTTAGCCCTGTAAGGTCTGTTTTTGGACTTCTAACATCTAGAACTTTAAGATAATAAGTTTGTGTTGTTTTAAGTCATAAGATTGTGGTAATTTGTTATAGCAGCAATAGGAAACTAATGTATACTGCATTAAAAAATGTATTAGAAAATGCACTTCTTAAATGAGCAGTCCCACGTGCTACCAAAAAAAAAAAAAAAAAAAGGCCATGTTGAAAAATGGATCTGGGTCCTACTCTGGATTGTACCATCTACCAGCTCAGCCACGGAACCTTTGGCAAGTTACATAACATCCCTAAGGCTCAGTTTCATTTTTCTTTTTCTTTTTTTGAGGAAGATTAGCCCTGAGCTAACATCCACTGCCAATCCTCCTCTTTTTGCTGAGGAAGATTGGCCCTGAGCTAACATCCATGCCCATCTTCCTCTGCTTTTTATATGTGGGACGCCTGCCACAGCATGGCTTGCCAAGCAGCGCATAGGTCCACACCCGCGATCCGAAACAGTGAACCCAGAGCCGCCAAAGTGGAACATGGAAACTTAACTGCTGTACCACTGGGCCAGCCCCCCTAAGGCTCAGTTTCTTAATCTACAAAAGCAGGATCCTTAAACTTGGCTTACCTCTCAGACCTGTCGTGAAAATAAAAAGCAACAAAATAAGAAATCACTCTGACAACAGAAGATGAAAAAGTGAAGCCTTATTATTATGTTGGACTTTTATCCAGCATAAATGTATAAATGACCAAGGGTGGTCAGGCAGTTTGAATTCTACCTCTTGAGTGAGAGACAACTAGAGTAGAAGGGCATAGGTCATGTGGGGAACTTATCAGGCTGCCCTTTTCATTTTTTTAAAAATAATTTTTTATTTTGAAATAGTTTAAGACTCATAAGAAGTTGCAAGAATATGTTCCTGATCATTTTCAGAGAGTGGTAGCCTATTCCTCTCTACTTATCCTACTCCTGCTGGCATTCTGGAAGGTTCCTAGTTTCACTAAGTTCCTAATTGAAATAACTAAGATTTACTGTGCTCTCACAATGTGCCTAGCGCTGTGGTAGCTTCACATATGAATTGTCATTTAAGCCTCATATTAATAACAGGAAGGAGGTGCTTTAGTTATTCTCATTTTGTGAACGAAGAAATCAAGACTTAGAGACGTTTCGCAACTTCCCTAGTTGTACGGTTCGGAGTGTGGGCGCCAGTATTTCAGCCAGACACCTGACTTCAGAGACAAGCACAGAAGTGGAAGTGGAAGTCCTCCCTTGTCTCACAGAGTAACTTAGAGACATTTATACATTTTGAACACAAATAGACATGCAAGGAGAGCACATATATACATACGAGGGAGTGATTTTTGTGGTGAATCAAGGAATAAAGGCAAAACAGGATTTATGAGAAAGAAAGAGAGGGGAGAAAAAAGCTGGAGATCATCTGGAAACAGTGAGCATTTTTAGCAGTTTTTTAGCACTGATTTGCTGGCAACTAAGAAAGACGTCAACCCAGGTATTATGTTGAGTTGTGTTACTAAAGGTATCAAAAAAAGTTTTCAGTTTTTTATGGAGTCTCCAGAAAACCTTGGGAGTTTAGCTTGGGAGCATGTGGGACAGGCGCCTCTAGTGATGAGGGCCAGCTTCCTTCATCAATTCCTCCATGTTAATTAGCCAGGTCGCCACCGTTTCCCTTATCAGAATTTCTCACTTGTCAGGCTTAAGAACTGACTTCATTATTTAGTAACAATTAAATTCATCTCCAATCCTAGCAATTCTCATCCCCTAATGTTTCTTGAAAGTTCTACTTCTTTTCTATTTCCATGGTCACCGTCCTAGTCATAGCTCTCATTACTTCATGCCATGTAAACTTGCTAATGGAATCAACTTGTTTTCCTCAAACTCTGTTGCTCAAGAAGTTATAGAGTTTTCTATAAACTTGGACAAAGAATTCAAATTCCTCTGCATAAATACCAAGCATCGGGGCTGGCCCGTGGCCGAGTGGTTAAGTTCGGGTGCTCCGCTGCAGGCGGCCCAGTGTTTCGTTGGTTTGGATCCTGGGCGCGGACATGGCACTGCTCATCAAACCACGCTGAGGCAGCGTCCCACATGCCACAACTAGAAGGACCCACAACAAAGAATATACAACTATGTACTGGGGGGCTTTGGGGAGAAAAACGAAAAAAATAAAATCTTTAAAAAAAAATACCAAGCATCTTTTTTTCTCTCCTCCCCTATATCTCCAATCATATTTTTCCTTTGCCGCTAATACATATGTATAAGGCAGCTCGGGCTGCGGTAACAAAATACCATAGACTGAGAGGCTTAATAAAGAACAGAAATTTAATTCTTAAACAATTCTGAAGGCTGGAAGTCCGAGATCAGGGTGCCTGCGTGGTTGGGTTCTGGTGAGAGCTTTCTTGCAGACAGCTGGGGTTTTGCTGTGTCATCATGGCAGGGAGAGAGAGTGGACATGCTTTCTGGTCCTGTGGTCTCTTCCTATAAGGGTTCTAATCCCACCCTTGGCCCCCACCCTCATGACCTCATCTAGACCTAATCATCTGCCCAAAGCGTCATCTCCAAATACCATCACACTGGGGGTTAGGGCTTCAAAATATGAATTGGGGGGAGGTGGACAGAATTCAGTCCATAGCCTATATATTGCTTCAGATGCAGCTCTACTGCTTGCACTATCTTGTGCTTTCTTATATCTTTCCTCTAGCTGAACTGCTTGCCCCTATTTTCTGATAATCTTGCTTTTCAAAAACCAAGTCTAAATTTTAAGATCTGTACATCCAGCTTAATCCTTCTTTTGTTTGAACTTTTCGATTTTCATAAAATGTTCCTTTGTGCTATTTTAGTTTGTAGGTATTTGATCTTAAGCATTTTGCTACATCTTTTATTCCAAAATTACAATTGGGTTGTAGGGAGGCAACTGCCATGTCTTGCAGATTAAATACTGTTACAAAGAGAATCTCTTTATTATGAAAGGATTTTGACAACCTCAATAATGGGCTACTTATTTTTAGCACTACAGGACTCCATTGTAAGCAAGGAGGGAAAAAGCACAGTAACTGAGTGTTTATTGTAGCATGATTTAAAATCATGAAATTTTCAAGCCTTTATCTTTCATATTACGTTTTAAAACCCTCATGCCTTAAGAAGTGATTTAAGATCATATAGCCAGTTAATGGTGGTGATATAGACCCAGATTTCTTGGCTTCCGGTCAGAAGTTTATTTATTAAAATGGATTTTTTCATTGGAAATCTAGTAGGTTGTATTAATTTTCTATTGCTGCTTAACAAATTACAACAAATTTAGCAGCTTAAGACACATTTATCATCTCATCGTTTCCACGGGTCAGGAATCCTGGCATGGCTTAGCTGAGTCCTCTGCTCAGGGTCTCACAAGGCTGAGACCTGGGGGTCCTCTTCCAAGCTTACGTGGAGTTTGGCAGAATTCATTTCCTTGAAGCTGTAATACTCATGGCAGCAAACTCATTGCTTCTTCAAGGCCAGCAGGAGAGAGAGTCTGTTTGTTCAAATCTCTGGACTGTAAACCTTCTTTGAAAGGGCTCATCTGATTAGGCCAGGTCCTCCCACGATAATCTTTTTATTAACTCAGTCAACTGATTAGGGACCTTATATCTGTAAAAATCCCTTCACCTTTGCCACATATTGTAACCTAATCATAGGAATGACATCGGTCATATTCGAAGGCCCCACCTACACTCTAGGCCAGGAGATTTTACAGGATGTGTACATTTTGTTAACTTTCTTTTTTTTACGTTTTTTTTTTTTTTAAATTTTTCCTTTTTCTCCCCAAAGCCCCCTGGTACATAGTTGTGTATTTTTAGTTGTGGGTCCTTCTAGTTGTGGCATGTGGGATGCTGCCTCAGCATGGCTTGATGAGCAGTGCCATGTCCATGCCCAGGATACGAACCAGTGAAACCCTGGGCCACCAAAGCGGGGTGCACGAACTTAACCACTCAGCCATGGGGCCGGCCCCCTACATTCTGTTAACTTCTAAAAATTAGGAAAAGTAGAAACAGGGGAAAAAAGTCACTCCTTGTTTGAGTTCCCGAACAAAACAACATATAGGTGTATTTCTTTCTAGCCATTTGTTCTTGTTGCTGTTCCCTGAGTCCCTTGGGTTTATTTATGTATTTATTTTTACACTTTGAAAATAGAATCATACAGTATATACCACTAAGTTTGATGCTTTATTCATTTGGCATTATTTTGTAAGGACTTTTACATGTTGTCAGATAGTCCCCCCATAGACATATATATTTTTTCCTTTACTAAAAATGTCTCTTCAGTGAGGGAAAAAGTGGAAAATACAGATAAACAAAAAAGTAAAACAAATTAACTCAGATTGCAATATTTAGAATTAAACCCTAATAACATTTTTGTGTTATATGTTTCCAGATTTTTGTCTTGGTATGACTGTATGAGTCTACTCATATGTATATATCAAGGTGGACAAAATTTCTTTTACCTTATCTTTTGGCATCCAAATTTCCTTTTTGGGGAGAAGGCACATTGTTTAGGAAAAATAAGTTGCTACTTCCTTGGGGATAAAATGGGATCTTGAGTTTCAAGATGTTGGATGATGTGAAGATTTCAGAGAAGGGGGGAAGTGACTCTGCAAAGTAGAGGCGAAGAGTCTGGAGCTCCGGGGAGATGCGGGAGGTGGGCGTGAAGGGCAAAGGGAGGGAGAGATGAGAGGCAAACGAGATGATGGCACTCTGGGCACTGTGCGATGTGACTGCCCACGTCCCTTTCCCCAGCTCAGTTTTCACTACATCTGCTAAGATTTTGAATACTTGGTGTGAAGGATTTGCTGTAATGCAAGGTTTCTCAACCTTGGAACTATTGCCATTTTGGAAGTGGGTAATTCTTTGTTGCAGGGTCCCTGGGCATTGAAGAGTGTTTAGGAGCAGCCCTGATCTCTACCCACTAGATGCCAATGGCAGCCCCACCCTCCAGTTGTGGCAATTGAAAGTGTCTGTAGACATTGCCAATATCCTCTGGGCAGCAAAATCAGCCTCAGTTGAGGACCATTGTTGTAGTGGAAACGGTAGAAGGGGCTGAGTTTTTTTGCGGGGTGATCATGTTCGCTTTATAATGTGCCAACTCGTCTAGGCTGAACTGTATTCCCCAGAACTCCTTTACCTGTATGTTTCTAGTTAGGCTTGCTCACAAAGTTTTTGTGGGAGATTTGGAGGGTGGAAGGGGAGTGGCAACTCCCACACGTTGCGTACGTAGCCCACACACATTCATGGTGCTCTGCAGATTCACCCCATTGGTGTGAAGCTCTACACTCTCTGAATCCTCCTTTGGCATCTCCACCTCTGGGTATGTAAAGCTCCGTGGAGAAGGGCTCTGTCTTCTGTAGGACGCCAATGGCATTGTATTGGTGTGCTGGGGCTGCCATAACAAAAGGCCACGCACTGGGAGGCTGAAAACAGAAATTTATTTTCTCATAGTTCTTTCTGAAGGTTAAAAGTTTGAGATCAAGGTGTTGGCAGGGTTGGTTTCTTCTAAGGCCTCTTTCCTTGGCCTGTAGGTGGCATCTTCTCCCTGTGTGTTCACATCATCTTCCCTCTGTGTGTGTGTGTTCCAATTTCCTTTTCTTATAAGGATACCAGCCATACTGGATTAGGGCCCACTCTAATGATTTAATTTTAACGGATGTTCTGGCTCAAGCAGACAGGCAGGAAGGGAATGAATCCTCCTTCCTCTGCTTTTTGCCCTATTCAGGCCCTCAGAGGATTGGATGACCCCCCCCCCTCCCCCACTGGGGAGGGCCATCTACTTTACTGAGTCTACCCCTTAGAAACAGCCTCATAGACACATGAGGAAATAATGTTTGATCTGGGCACCCCATGGCCCAATCAAATTGATACATAAAATTAATCATCGCGTGGGATTAGAACTTCAACCTATGAATTTGGGGAGAACGCAATTCAGCCCATGACAATCACCAAGGTCAGAGTCCACAGGAACTGACATGGGGTTCGTCTGTCCTCATGGGCTTCAGCTCATTCTTGAGGGCTCCAGCTTGTCCTTTTCTCCCTGCCTTACATCATCTTCTCTTCCTGTTTGTCTTCCTTGTGGGCATCAAGTTCTCATATCAGATGGAAAGACAGAGACTATTTAATCACTCCCACAATTGCATCAAGTCAAATCTCTGTAATAAACACATATAATATACATAAATACCCATATTTGAAATCTGCTTCTCTGGTTGAACCCTGACTGATACAGCGGGACAGAGGCAGAACACCAGGGAGCCAGAGGCTGAGGGGCTGGAAGGACAGAAGGACTTAAATGCCCCTCTTCCCTCCCCTGCCATGTCCCACCCCCAGGAAGGAGTTTGGGAGGGAGCTTCACGTTTCATCAGGGTATAAAATTAGAGGAGTCAAAGAAATTTCAACTGAAGCTCATGGATAGGGTTTACCACCTGTGATTTTGTTTACACAAATAAATGCATAAACAATTTTCATGGCTCTCTGGTTTGCCATTGAATGGCTGTTCTGTATTTGGCTATTATCTTGAGGTTGGATATTTAAATTGTTTTCATCTCCTCCCACATTATAAATAATGCTTTGATGATTTTTTTTTTGGTTTGGTTACTTATTTTGAATTAAGAATTACATCTTTATAAGAGTGAAATTACAGCATATGTCCATTTATGCCTCTGAGAAGCAGACATGTGGAAGCAGACATGCAAGAGGATTTCTGGGGAGAATCGTGAGCAGGATCAAGGGCATAAGGAACAGGAGTGGGTTGGGAGAGCCCTCAGACCATGATGTAGGTCTGCCACCTATGAAGGGAGGGAAGGAAGGAGGGATTGGGTAAAACTGCAGAGGGGTCCTGAGAAAGTCTCAGCTGATTGGGTCCCCAGAGCAAAGGCTGATGGGTCCCTCATTGGGCAGAAGTGGCCTGACTCAAGTCCGCTGCATGCTCAGTCGTTCACTGGGACCAGGCTGGGAGAAGTATAGTCTCCACGTGAATTCATGATGGACCAAGGGTGCCTTTTGCAGCAGGACCTGTGGGAAGGGGTTCAGCATAGCGCACCTCCATGACCACTGCATTGGACCACAGGATATTTACTGTTTTAGCACCGATCACCAACTTATTTTCCACAAGAGTTATAGATTTTGTCACACTGAACAATACAGGTCCTGCCACTTGGACTCAGTCACACAGAAGCCCACGGCACACCTGAAGTGAGTGCACTCTGCAGATGGTGGGCATCTCTCATGAATATCGCCTTCCCACAGCTGTGTATGAGCCTCTGTCTCGATTCCTTCCAAAAGTCTTCATTTCCGTGGCTACCCACCCTGCCTCCTGACATTCCATGACAGCCCTCACCCCAGGCCGTGATCTGGCAAAGCAGGAATCAACCCTGCTATTTCTACATATAACCAGGAATGTCTGACTTCAGCATCTTGAGTATAAAATAAGGGCACAGTTTCTGAAATGTTTAAAGTACAGTAACTCGAAGCTCTTGCCTGCCCTCATTATGATAGAGCCATTTTCTTTTTCTAGCATTCTTTTTGTCAAAATCAATGTGACGGTATAGTCCTTTAAAGTATTAATTGATGTGCTGTTTCTCAGCTGCCAGGAAGAGCTGTCATCCTCTCTCTCAGCAGCTAAAGGAAAGAGCACCCATGGCTGTGGGAACAATTTACAGTGTGAAACAAAGATGCTAGCTTTTTTTTTTTTTTAAGATTGGCACCTGAGCTAACAACTGTTGCCAATCTTTTTTCTTTTTCTTTTTCTCCCCAAAGCCTCCCAGTACATAGTTGTATATTCTAGCTGTAGGTCCTTCTGGTTGTGGCGCGTGGGATGCTGCCTCAGCATGGCCTGATCAGCGGTGCTGTGTCTGTGGCCAGGATCCGAACTGGCAAAACTCCGGGCCACTGAAGTGGAGCACGCGAACTTAACCACTCAGCCACGGGGCAGATACCAGCTTCTTGATTTCTATCACTCTAATGTGGAGCAGGGTGGATTTTGATATGGCACAAAGAGATAAGGATTTATTTTCCTACTCCAGGAATAGGAAGGAAGAGGCAGAGGTAAAAGGAACCCCAATCTGCAGCAGCAGAGCTGATGAACTGCAATGAGAGGAGGCAGAGCACTCTGCACGACCCCACCCTCCTCTTCCCACTCACAGACCTGTTGTAGTAGTGTGTACGTGTGTGTGTGTGTATTCTTCTGTTTGTGTGTGCTGGTGGAAGTCATGATGAATCTCCTGGACAGAAGGAACATTCCTTCCTTGAATGAGGAGCTTTGAAATAAAGAAATTTTGTGCCTTGCTTTCTGCCTGGGCCTTTTGAGACATTGTCTTAGTATGTTTTGGCTGCTATAACAAAACGCTGTAAACTGAGTGACTTATCAACAACAAAAATTTATTTCCCACCTTTCTGGAGGCTGCTAGTCTGAGATCAGGGTGCCAGCACAGTTGGGTTCTGGTGAGGACCCTCTTCCAGGTTTCAGGATGCCGACTTCTCGTGGTATCCACTCATGGCGGAGGGCGGAGAGAGAGAGAAAGGACACTCTCTGGGGACTCTTATGGGAGCACTAATCCCCATCATGAGGGCACCATCCTCATGATCTCATCTGAACCCAGTCGCCTCCCAAAGGCCCCACCTCCTAATACCATCAGGTTGGGTGGTAGGGTTTCAACTTATGAATTTTGGGCGGACACAAACATTCAGTCCACAACGGATGTTAACCCCATAGATGCTCCTCATATCACCAGGTACAGAGAAGCTGTGAAAATGGGGACATGACGTGTCTAGTCAGGAGGGTCCAGAATGTGGTTTGGGGTGTGCAGGGGATCTGAATATTCTTAGATACCTGAGGAGAGAGAACGTGAAGCGTGAGAACTAGTAGGCTGGTTGCTGGGCAGGGAGAGTGGACAGCCATAAACGTCCATGGCTGAAGTCACACAGAATCTTCTATGTCACAGGGCCAAACTGTGAGCCAGGTCGGGGGTTGGGGGTGGTCAGGGGTGTTGCTGGGCTGAGAGAACAGAGGGGAAGATCAGGGACCAGGAATGCTCCTCTTGATCAATGCCACTTTGTGATTTAAACTTTCCCTGAATATAAATGTCCCCCTTGGATGGGGGTGGGTGGTGAATAGACCTTGGCTTGGTTCCGTTTTAAAGTGAAGTGAGAAGAACAAAACCAAAACAACAGAAAAGATTTGCTTTATTAGACTGAAGGAAACGTAACCTCTAATAGACTAAGTTGTCTGCCATGAGTGAGGTGGCTGGCACAGAGTTTAGAAATTAGAGTCATATGGCACTTTATTCAGCGCTGACTCTACAAACACACACCTGGCACAACCTCAACCACTCTTACAATCCTCTCCATGACCTGGAAATCAGACGTGTGGTTCTCCTGCTGCCTGCTCCCTTCAGGGGAGCAGGAACTCAGACGCGTCCTCCGGGTCAGCGTCCCAAACTACTGCCCCTCCGGCGGCTCTGCTTGCTGCTCTCGGTGGCCTCATGCGCCCTCTTGTGGCCATTACTTGACACGGCCCCCACTCAGGGGTGGGAGGAGCTCCTTCCCTCAGCGTCTGATCCAGTCAATGACGGCTCAGAGGGAAAATGGTCTGAGGCTCCCGGGGGTAAGCGTTTTGGTGATATGCACATGGCTGTTTCCTACAAGTAGCGTCAGGATGGGTGAGGCAGGAAGGTTCCAGAATCAATGCCCTGTCCTCAACTATGACAGCCTGTGCCGTGGGATGATTCTGTGTCACAAATCCAGCCTCCTCCCTTTGGTGAGTGTCTTCTTAGGTTCCCCTTTTCTGTTAAGAGGCCTCATTTGAGGCCATTTTGTCCTTCAGACATGTTCTATTACATCTTTTAAAAAATAAACTTTTGGGGCCGGCCCCGTGGCTGAGTGGTTGAGTTCACACACTCCGCTAGGGCCACCCAGGGTTTCGCCGGTTCGGAACCTGGGTGCGGACATGGCACCACTCATTAGGCCATGCTGAGGTGGCGTCCCACATGCCACAGCTAGAAGAACCCACAACTAAAAATGTGCAACTATCTACCGGGGTGCTTTGGGGAGAAAAAGGAAAAATAAAATCTTAAAAAAAATAAATAATTTTTGATTTGAGAATAGTTTTAGATTTAAAGTTGCAATGTTCCCATGTACTCTACACCCAGTTTCCCATATTGTTAACATCTTTCATTTGAAAGGTGCATTTGTCACGATGGATGAACCAGTATCAATACATTGTTATTAACTAAAGTCCATACTTTATTCAGCTTTCCCTAGTTTTTACCTAATGTTCTTTTTCTGTTCCAGGAGCCCGTCCGGGATCCCATATTGCATTTAATCATATCTCATTAGGTTCCCCTTGGCTATGACAAGTTTCTCAGATCCTCCTTGTTTTTGATGAGATTGACAATTTTGAGGGGTACTGGCAGGGCATTTTGTAGAATGTCCCTCAACTGGGATTTGTCTCTGTTTTTCTCGTGATTAGGCTGGGGTTATGGGGTTTGTGAGAAAGATCACAGAAGTGAAAGGCCCTTCTCATCACATCATATCAAGGGTATATACGATCAATACGTCTTATCACTGGTGATGTTGACCTTGATCACTGCCTGAGGTAATGTCTGTCAGGTTTCTCCTCTGTAAAGTTTCTCTTTTTTTCCCCTTTCCATACTGTTCTCTGAGGAAGGAAATCATTATACTCAGCCCTTCTGTCACTTTTGAATCTCAGGGAGAAAGAGCCCGCATCTCCAGCAGTTTTGTGTTTTTCAGTCATTCCATCAGCAATTTATTATTTGTGGTTCAAGGCACATTAAAAAATAATGTTTGGACCCATTTTCATGTATAAATAGTCTCCGAAGGATATTGCCATGCAAAGGAAAGATCATACATTTGAATTAAGCTAGATACCAAAGTAGTGAGGAAGGATGCTGGCGATGCTGGTGATGCTGGCGCCAGTGCCATGCTGTGTTCCCCCACCGACAGACACCAAGCATTTCAGGGTTCTGGGCGTGAGTACAAATAAAGGTCTATGTACCATGTTTCTAACAAACTGAGAGTTATAAATTAAGCAAGCAAACTGTTGAATTATGTTCTATCCTCCTGCCAAAACAAATACACCTTCACAAAAAATGTGCAAAACTACAGTCTTATATGATGGAAAGTCGGTGAATATCAAAGACAGCTGAATTTAATTATTATTGCACTTGCCTGGGTGTTCTGTTGATGGTCACGTTTGGGTGAGTCATAAAGTAAAGACATATGTAACTTAAAAATTATGTATTTATTCCAAAATTTTTATTTTTCATGCTTTAATGTCAGCAATATCTCTTAACTAATCAAGATTTTTCAATAAATTTCTGTTCTATTGACAGTAGTGCCAAATTACGTAATCTTTCTTGAGTCATTGAGGTTCTTAGATGGTTTTTTAATTCCAGTTTGGGAAAACCATGCTGCTGAGGCTATGGCAGTTTGAATTGCCAGTGAACTTCTTAAAGCATTGCTTAAATTCAGAACAAACCACAAATATATAACATGCCCAAATATTGTAATAGGGTTGCATGTGATGAATTATTGTTATTACAGAAAGTATTACGTATTTTAATTCATCATAAAATTGCTATTTTTGTATCATAATTTAAATTGTTTCCTAGAGCAATATGTAGATCCAATCATGAGTCTTCTTTCAAATTTTTCGGTGCTGAGGAATTATAAAGAGAACTTCAAAATAGCAATCGGATACTCGAGTTGTTAAAAATCTCTCTATGGTCTATGATGTGCCAGAAGATAGCTTTTCTAAAATTTGTCTCAGAAATATTTATACATGAATCTTCTCCTTTCATAGGCATGAAAGTTTTTTTATATCCTTTTTCTAAATTCTTTATATTTTATTAGAATATCACTGTTGCATATTTTACATCAATTTCTTTCAATTTAGAAAAACATTCTCTAAAATAAAAATAATAGTTTAATGCTTTTGAAGTGGAATATCAAACTAGATCTGTTCTGTTTCTTTTTAAAAATTAAAAGTAAGCAATGGACCATACCACATAAATATGGATAGCACAAATGCAAAATTAATTCATTTTTGATGATTCTTCATTATTTGGGAATATTACTTTGTCAAACTCACCTGGTGCATCTCAGATTTTGTCTGTAAGTGGACTCTAATTGCTTTAATAGCACGTAGTCTGCATTCTCATTGTGTGTCAAATTTCACGTTGCATCATGATGGTCCATCTTTGCGAAGATCCGGAAAATATTGCATTTCATCTCTGAATTGTTGCAAAGAATAGCATTGCCATTGTCACAGATGAGGCCATTTCTCCCAGCAATAAATTCCAACCATCTTCCATACATGGCACAAAGGAATGCTTCTGATTTTTGGTAAACGTTCCGGCTGAATCATCTTCTTGCTTGCCAAGCATGTTAGTGAGATTAGGCAAGCCATTAAGCTTTTCTCATCAATCTCTTAAGTCAAGCCCTAAAATTGAAAGTTATTTTCTCAGTTTTTCACTAAAGTCTAAACCTGTTTTCACAACTGATATGAAACCAGTAAAATACATAAATTTTGACTTGTTTTCCTTTTCTGGAAGTTGAACAGCATATATATTTGTCAATATGAATTTTGACCCTGGTGCAACCTGGTTAAACTGAGTAATAATAACTTTTTAAACTTCATGTATGTTTTCTTCCGTCACCTTATTACTCTTGAAATCAGTGGCCCCATTTTGAATTTTCTATTCTTGAGAGTGATCATTTCCTTCATTATGTTTATCTGTATAATATTTTTGTTTATTTTATCACCAAAATTTGAAACCATTTATATGAAACCTAGACATTTTCCATTGTTTTCTGTAAATACTGTGCTTTTAGTGTCACGAAAAGCATCATTATGCTTGGCAAATTTTGGATACATAATGTCATCCTTTTAAGAACATCACAGTAAGGGGGCTGGCCCCGTGGCCGAGTGGTTAAGTCCGGGTGCTCCGCTGCAGGCGGCCCAGTGTTTCGTTGGTTCGAATCCTGGGCGCGGACATGGCACTGCTCATCAAACCACGCTGAGGCAGCATCCCACATGCTACAACTAGAAGGACCCACAACGAAGAATATACAACTATGTACTGGGGGGCTTTGGGGAGAAAAAGGAAAAAATAAAATCTTTAAAAAAAAAAAGAACATCACAGTAAGGTTCTCAACTGGCATTTGCTTATCTTTATTGAATATTATTGATTCCTCTTTATTCATCCCTTTTTTCAGTGCTAGTAATTGCATTTGTGCTTTTTCTGTGTGCAAATTATGTTTTGTGATATGTAATTGTATGTTCATTTGGTAGGAATTTCATCTGACCTGTCCAGATTGTGAACTGATGAGAATAATTTGCTAATTTTAATTTTTTTAAATAGCAAGTAAGTCTTCATTAAATAGAAAATATGTAATAAACTGGTCAGGAATTTTATGTTAGTTGTGCTTGACAGAAATTTGCTCATTGTCTTTGTTTCCAGTTTAAAAATATTTAAGCAATAAGCCTCTTCTAAGAACTTCTAGTTATTGTCTTTTTGAGTTCCACTTTCATTTATTTTATTTCTATCGTGATCTCAGTGATCTAAAGCATTGGATAATAGAACTCAAAGTGTATAGAATGTAGACATATTTTCATCTAAAATATAAATGGAAATAATTTTAAAACTAAAAAAATTAAAACAAAATTTTATACATATTTTCAAAAATTATTTTTTAAAATATTCAAAATTATGTTAAAATTAAAGGTAAAGTATAAATTATAATTCATTAATTTAAACTGTTTTTTGGTGAGGAAGATTCCCTGTGAGCTAGTATCTGTTGCCAATCTTCCTCTGTTTTTTCCTTGAGGAAGATCAGCCCTGAACTAACATCTGTGCTATGGATTGCTGCCACAGCATGGCTTGATGAATGGTGTAGGTCTGAGCCCAAGATCTGAACCTGCGAACCTGGGCTGCCGAAGCAGAGCAGGCCAGACTTAACCACTATGCCAGAGGGCCGGCCCCTAAACTTATAAATAAAAATGAAAATTGAAACATTTTTATTTTTCTTAAAATTTAATTAAATCACATTAATATTTTATAAAAATAAAATTATTTGTAATTCCAGCATTCAATATTCACATAGTTGCCAATGTAAAGAATCAGTATGAAGCTTCATACTTATTATGTAGAAGCTTATTACTACAGATTTAAGAGTAATATGAATTCTTAAAAATTGCAAAATGTCCCTTCAAGGCCATGTGCAGCTTTTTGAACATCTTGAAATTTGTGAGAATCTTCACAGCTGTGAATTGGAATATGAAGTAAATTAAGAAAAATGGATGCTTGGCACTACTGGGAAATGATAGTTTATTTAGAAACAATCTGTCCTAGTCCATTCAGGCTGCTATAACAAAATACCAAAGATTGAGTGGCTTATAAACAGCAGAAATTTATTGCTTACAGTTCTGGAGGCTGGAAGTCCAAGGTCAGGGTGTCAGCATGGTTGGGTTCAGGTAAGGGCCCTCTTCCGGTCGTGTGCCGACTTCTCCACGTATCCTCTCATGGTGGAGAGGACAAGTGACCTTTCTTGTGCCTCTTTTACGAGGGCATTAATCTCATCGTGGGGGCTCTCCCCTCATCATCTAATCACCTGCCAAAGGCTCCACTTCCTAATACCATCATCTTGGGGGTTAGGGTTTCAAAATATGAATTTTGGGGGGATGCAAACATTCAGACCATAGCAGAATCTATTACATTTATGCTCTCTGAGAAGGATAAATTAATTTGTTGTCTCTTTCCAAAGCAGTGTCTACCTCTGACATTGGCAGCAGAGCAATCCAAAGCCTTTCAGTTTGTCTGGACATAATTGCCTTCTGTTCTAAGGGCTTAGGGCAAGAGAAATGCGGTATCACTTCCCCAGTCTGGATGGTGTTAGTTATGAGTGATGTTTAGGTTGCAGGTTGCACTGAGCCACAGTATATTCTTGGTACTTGCACATGACTGTGTATGTGTGTGTGTGTGTACTGTAAAATATAGGGTCCAGGGTTGCTCCCCTTTTGCTCAAATCAGGGCAGTAATGACATCTGACATCAGAGCAGCGTGGGTAGAAAAATTCAGAGTTAAGAATTCATTTTGTTTTTTTTCCCCCCTAAATTTAAAGTATTGTTAGTTAACTACAAGCACGGGCTTAAATTCTTATAAGGTAAGAGCCCCAAAACAAAGAAACAAAACAAGACAAAAGAACCCAAAAAGCCCCCACCAGAAAACTCTAACCTCCAAACCACTATGTGAATTTTTGTCAAGTGAGGGATGATCATATTTTTTTCCTAGACCACCTAATGACTTTTATAGCTCAAAGTGCACCTCATCCAAATAATGTTCATTCAAGATTGAAAAAGAGGGGCTGGCTCCGTGGCCGAGTGGTTAAGTTCTTGCGCTCCGCTGCCGCGGCCCAGGGTTCGCATCCTGGGCGCGGACATAGCACTGCTCGTCAGGCCACGTTGAGGCGGCGTCCCACATCCCACAACTAGAAGGACCTGCAACTAAGAGATACAACTATGTACGGGGGGGTTGGGAAGGTAAAGCAGAAAAAAAAAAAAAAAAGAAGATTGGCAACAGTTGTTAGCTCAGGTGCCAATCTTTAAAAAAAAAACAAACAAAAATTGAAAAAGAGCTTGTGCATAATGTCAACAGGTTGGAGTCTCCCTGTGTGAGATAATAGAAAATATATATATTGATCTCTGGCCCCAGTTTCTTACAACAGGATTCCTGAAACACTGGTAATTTCCTAAGTGAAAAGAGCACTAGGAGTATCTTTTGTTCTAATATTTGGTCTTTGGCCTCTGTTCCTGACACCGGGCTCCTGACACTCTTGTAATTTCCTAGGTGATAGGAGTGTCTTTTGTTCTAATGAGGTGACTCTGGGTGGGCTCCTGGATGAGGGCTGCTCACCAGAAAAACAAAGCTATGGTTAGAAGCTTGGATTTTCAGCTCCAGCGCCCATTCTCCAGAGAGGGGAGAGAGCTGGAAATGGAGTTGATGATTGATCATGCCTATGTGATTAAACCTCCATAAAAATCCCCATAGAACAGGGTTTGGGGAGCTTCTGGGCTGCTGAACACGTGGAGGTGCTGGGAGAGTGGTACACCCCTTCTCACATACCTTTCTCTATACATCTCTTCCATCTGGATGTTCATCTGTATCCTTTATCATATCCTTTTATAATAACTGGTAAACAGTAGGTAAACAGTTTTCCTGAGTTCTGTGAGCTGCTCCAGCAAATTAATTGAACCTGAGGAGAGGGTCGTGGGAACATCTGATTTATAGTTGATGTTGGAAGCACAGCTGTCAAGCTGGACTTGTGATTGGCATCTAAAGGGGGGAGGGTCTTGTGGGACTGACCCCTGAACCTGTGGGATCTAATGCTATCTCCAGGTAGATAGTGTCAGAACTGAGTTAAATTGTAGGACAGCCAGTTGATGTCGGAGAATTGCTTAGTGTGGGGAAAAACCCCACACATTTGGTGTTAGAAATGTTGTGAGTGTGTTAGTGTGGGAGTCAAGGAGAGACACAGGAGGACGACTGAGGTTTTTCTTATACACTCTGTTATACTCCATGGCACTTATCTGAATTTGTAGTTAATTTTAAATTTATGTATTATCTGTTTAACATTTGTTTTCCTTGTTGGAGTTTGAGGAAGACAATAAATCCCACCTTCTTCTTTCTCTGGGTTCAGAATCAATTAAGAATTAAGACACAGGAGTTAGAGATAAAAGCATCAACATTATTACTGATAACACTACTCTGGCAAGGGTGCTTGCTGCTGATGTTTATGACTCATTCAAAGAGAGATGCCTTCGTTTTTGCAAGTTCAACTATGTCCTCGATGGATATATGCAGTATTCACAATCCCCCATTCCCCACTTCTTTCAAGAGATAGTGTAAACATTCCCAGAGATTCAAAAAATTAATTGCAATCCCTTTTAATGAAAAAATGCCATTTAGCAGGCTGGGAGTAGAATTGCAAGAGAAAGGACACAGGGATGCTGCACAGACAACAGGAGAGGGTCGGAGAGATGATGCACAGAGTGTGTGCATGCATGGACACAGTAAATAGGGGCTCTTCTTGGCGTGCATACTCGTGTTTTCGCAACCTGGGGGGGTTCCCTGGGTAAAATCTGAAACTGGCCCCCCATTCATGGATGGCAAGGAGAGACTGAAGAGAGAGGCAGAGCACTGCGGATTGGTAGGTGGCAGGTTTAATAAGGAAGGAACTTACCTACGAGGCTTGTCTTGGGTGGCTGCAAGAAGAGTAGATCTCTGCACGTGCCCACCAGAACTTTTAAAGTTTTTATAGGGGTGTTAATGAGGTTCTGTCACCTATCCAGTCCAGACGGTCTCAACAATGCCTTACTCACTCAAGGCTGCATCCTTGAAAACAGCTTCCGCTGTGGGAACTGTGGGCCAAATGTACAGGGGAGGGGTGAGGAGCCTCCAATTGCCCAGGTCCAGCTCGAAGGTCAGCCCGTAGTCATGTCCTCCCAATGACCTCCTCCAACAGCTGGGCCCTTCTTTCCCTGCATGTTGGGCTGGGGGTGATGGAGGTGGATCTTTATGGGGGGAACCACCAAGATGCCAGTGTTCCTGAGCCTGCAGGCATTCTAGAATCTCTGGCTTCCAAGAGAGACCCTAATTTTCACTCCTTTTGAAAAGATGGCTTGAGAGAGTTAGTTAATGAGGTTGTGTGAGGTTGCCAGGAGCCTTGAACTGGGCGAGAGATAAAAAGGACTGAATGGAAATAAATGAGGGTAGCTCAGAATGGATGTTCGGATGGAGTGTAAACATTATATTTGCATGGAAAGCAAGTAAGCAAAGCCAGATTGATGCTTCGAGTGCAACTGTGGACTGGCAGGATCAGCCCTGCCTGGGACCAGGAGGCAAGCAGGTGGAGGTGAGCCCACCAGCTGTGTTTGTGGAAGGTAGATTAGAGGGAGGAGGTGTAGGAAGCTGTGTGGGGCTTGTCTGGCATACAGATAAGAGGCAGATAAAAAACACCAAAACCCAAACATGTCTTTGCCTCTAATGAAATTGGAGAAGCTCGTGATCCTGCAGTGTACCTGAAGAGTTGCTGCTAGTGGAACAAACTAACAGCTTGTGCTCAAGTGGGAGCTTAGTAAAAGGCCATTCCTAGAAGGAATATAAACAAAAACTTGACAGTTAGGCCTGAAGGCCAGGCTGCCTGCAGAAGAGCACTTCATGTGTTTGAAGTTTGGAAACATTGCTTTGAATTCAAGGTTAGATGGAGTTTTGAGTGAATGCACGGTAGGGTTTCCTTTAAAAGAGGACATTTCTACACACAAACCAAAATGACCCAAATAAGGCAGGAGCTATGAGGCTCAGGCAGTGGCTAAGCAAGCCATTCTGTCCACACTGGGCCTCCCTGCCATTGCTTATGTATTTATTTAGTTTTACTTTAGATTCCATTTTTACTAGGACTATAGTAGGAGATCTGAAAATTTCAACCATAGGGATGGAGTGACCCTTAAAATGTAGGTAGTAGCCAAGCAAATTTTATGTGTCTTCTGCAATTTTTCAGGCAAGGAGGTAGGAAGGTGGATGTGTTTGCAAATCTGCATCTTGGGAAGCATTTGATTTTGAAGACTAAGGGGTGACCTTAGTTTGCTTAGTTGTATACTTTCACTTTTTTTTTTTTTGACGAGGAAGATTGGCCCTGAGCTAAGATCTTGGGCCCATCTTCCTCTATTTTGTGTGTGGGATGCTGCCACAGCATGGCTTGATGAGCAGTGTGTAAGTCTGTGCACAGAGTGGGAACCTGTGAACCCCGGGCTACTGAAGAGAAGTGTGTGAACTTAACCACTAGGCTACTGTGCTGGCCCCACTTTCAGTTTTTTTAAGGGACATTTTAGGGCTAGATTGGTCCTTTGATATCATCTAATCCCACCCTCTCCTTTCAGAAAAGCTCACAGACCCATAGAGGACCAGAGCTTGCCAGCAGTCACCCAGGATCCTGGTAACCTGACGGTGTGCTCTTGGTGAGACTGGAATATGGGAAATCCATGCTGTGGGGCATATGTAACATGTTGGGCAGCAGGGTGTCCTGAGGGTGCCCACCAATCCCTAACTCGCTTGTCCCCATCCATAGGTCTCGTGAGAATCTCCCACTCCCCTGACACCCACAGGGATGACTCCGGAGAGCTCCTAGGATGATCGATGAGTCCTGCACAAATGCACTTCCACCAGCAACCCTTGGCCTCTGGCCTTCTGCAGTGGCCAGCTAACTAGGAGAACACAGAGGCTTCTGTGCTATTTTATTTCCTTAGCCATTTCTCAGGAAGAGAGATTGATACGCAGGCCTGTGACACCGGGGAAAAGGCGGGGCTTCAGTTTTGGAGTCTCAGACGTCAGATTTGAGAAGGGGAAGGCCAATGCCTCCTGCAGTTGATCAGCTGAGTCTGCAAGGCTGACCTCCTTGCCGGTCCCCTTATGACCACCTTTCAGGAAGGAACATCCTCTTTAGGGTTTAACTCACTGCCAAAGTCACCCCCCCTTCCCTGTCTGCCATACTTTGGAGGCCTTTCAGCCTCCAGAAAGCTGCTTACCTACTGAGACCCCCCTCATATGTGAGAAAGACACACCCAGGGATTTAATTTTAATTTTTATTCTTATTTTTTCTTAAAGATTGGCACCTGAACTAACATCTGTTGCCAATCTTCTTTTTTCTTTTTTTTCTTCTTCTTCTCCCCAAAGTCCCCCAGTATATAGTTGTATATTCTACCTGTAGGTCCTCCTGGTTCTGCTATGTGGGACGCCGCCTGAGAATGGCCTGATGAGTGGTGCCATGTCTGCGCCCAGGATTTGAACCGGCGAAACCCTGGGCCGCAGAAGCAGAAGCAAAAGCAGAGCGTGTGAACCCAACTACTTGGCCTCTGGCCTGCTCCACATCCAGGGATTTTAAAGGGCTGACTGCTGAAGGGAGAGTATAAAGCAAGGATGTCAGCTTTCCTTCCATTTCAAACCCAGCCCCAAAGCTATTTAAGCCAGTGCACATAGCATTACTCAACAGGTCTTTGATGATTGAATGAATAAATTTGCGGTAACAAAAGGAAGATTGAGATTTCAGAACACGCTGGGGTATGTTGAACATTGATTCTCTGATCTCAGAGAAAAGAAAACAGAAAGGCAATTTTCCTCTAATTTCAATCAGAATATTTTGCAGATGAAAGGGATCTTAGTGATCATTCGGTTTCCTTGTTACTTTACAAATAGGAATTTAATGACTTGCATTTCTTCCTGTCTGAACCTTGGTTCAATAACGTATACTCAAATATTTTCGTTTCATTATTTCATTTTGGAATTGAATAGAATATCTTGGAAAGATACCTAAACTGCTCTTTCCTCAGATTTCCCATTCCTTGCTCATGTTTCCTGAATGTTTGCCTGTGGAGTGGCTCATTAAGCTGCAAAACAGGTAGTAGATTTGGGGCCTTTGTGCTTGAATCCTGAGTCTTGCCATTGGCTCAGGACTTCTCAAGTGGGCCCCTTGACAGTTACAAAAACTGCCTGAAGTTTAGATTTTCAAATACTGACTATTTTGCCAGGGCTGTTTTGATAAATGCAAATTAAAAAACAACGCACAGCTGCCCCCCATTTCTTTTTAAAAAGCTATTACATGCTGCTAACTATTAAGTAATTTAGATAATCTAGGATGTTAATAATCAAGGCCCGTGCTCTAAAACAACACACAGCAAATAGATGAAGGATTGTGGTCCAGCTCCAGCTCTTAGAAAAGTGAAGTGAGAGGCAGCAAACTGGCCATGAGGCTTTGGGTACATCGCTCAAACTGTTGCAGCCTCACACAGCTTGAACTGTGTTCAGCACATAGTAGTGTCTTAATAAATACTTGTTGAAGGATGAATGTGTGTATCTGTAAAAAGACAGTGTTTAAATGCTTTTAAATAATGAGATAAAAAATAAAACAAGCCAACTTTGCTGGAGGATAATCAAATATGTGTGATATGTGTGCACGGCAGGCACGCAACACAGAGGAGATACTGACACATGTATATATCACTGTTGCAAAGCTACAGCTGCTGCCGCTGTCATTCGTCCGCTCAACAAGTCTTTAGTGAGCATCCACTATGTGTAAGACATTGGAGATACAACTATGAACTTATTATTATTATTCATAATAATTTGTATTATATAGTGGGAAGTGTATGGGCTTTGAAATCTGACACTCCTGGATTCGAATGCCAGCTCTTTCAGTTGCTATCTCTAGAGAGAACTTGGGCATGCTAATGTCGATGCAAATAATCCATAACCAATCTATAAATGAAAATTGGGGTGAGTTTATTATGAGCCAAATGTGAGGACTAGCTTAGCCCGGGGCCTTCTTTCCCCTAAGGAAGGAAGGAATGGCACCAAAGAATTGGGGAGTACAGATAGTTATATACCCTCAAAGAGCATGTTCACAAATGATTGAAATGTCCCCTTTACAATAGTCATGAGACTGCTCTGTCGGCACAGTGATTGATGGACACAGCTGGTAGTAGGTCTGCTGTCTTGGTACACAGAGCGGGGTGGCAGGTCTGTTGTCTCGAGCTGGGTGGTCACAGGTGAGCACAACAATCAGTTCCTAGCCTAGGGAGAGATGCCTATCCTTAAGGAAATGCCAAGGCAGGGGAAGTTGCATCTTTATCTTAAGACCATTTGTTCTTGTCTTTGGGATATAGCAAATGCTTAAAGCAGATGTACAGTGCATGCTTAATGCCCACATCAGGCCCTTTTGGAAAAATAAAATCAGGCCAAATTCGGTTTACACCAAATGGCTTTCTCATATACTCCAGTATATCCTATTGCTTGCCATTTATTTGTCACTAACTTCTCTGAGTCTTGGTTTTCTCATCAGTCATGTGGGGATAGTAGTAGTGCCCTTGAAAGTAGGGTTGTTATGAAGATTAAATGAAATAAATAATATCTGTAAAGTTTACAAAGCCAGAGTGTGGTCAGTACACATTTATTATTATTGATAGTAGTGGAAGTTTTTCCGCTCAAATGTTTCAGATGCTCTGGCGTTTTACCACGAGAGGGCGGTATAACCACACCATTGGGAAGCTGCCTTTCTCCCCACACAGATGGCACTCAGCATTGAACACAGCGTTACCCTCGTTCTGAGTCTAACACAACATTTAAAGGCCTAAACAACTTCGTATAATATTTTAAAAGTGGCAGGTTCTAACCTCCAGGCTTCTGTTCAAGCGGGTATTGATAGGAATGATCAATTATGTATTTTACACTCCAGATGTTGAGAATTATTTTTGCAGTCAGGACTCAGCTGGATCTGAATTTTTGAGTCTTAAAAATTAGACCAAGTTATCCAAAAGCATCAGGCGGTTTTTGGGTATATCTAGAATTTTGTGAAGAATTAGCCAAGCTGTTAAACTGAGCCCTCCTGGCAGCCATTAGAAGTTTGTATAAATTCTTTAATCTGGATAGGACATTATTCTAGGCGGAAGATACAAAGACTCAGTCTGTCATTCAATTGATATTTATTGAAGACCTACTATGTGTCGGGTACTGTTCTAGGTGCTAAGTATTCAGCGGGAGGTTAAAAAAAGACAAATTAAGACATCACCACTGTCATTAAGCAATATACATATTTATCAAATTCCTAAATGAAAAGTAACAAACAAGAAGCAACATAATGTGCTGAAACAATAGGCCACAGTTGCCAGCTCTTGTGCCAGGGCCTGCAACTACTGTAGATCCCTTTGTTGGAGGTGCCCAGTGCTGATGGGCTGGACTTTGCCCATATGATGTCCCAGCAGGGAACATTTGTGTCAGTATTCCAAACCTTCATGCCATGGGTGTGTTACTAAGAACTGTAAGGAGTATACAGGGGAAATTTGCCATTACTATGCATCTCAGCCTGGAAATCAGGGAGCCAAACTCTAGCTTGCTTTATCCTCCTATGAGTCATTCTATTTTTATTTTGTTCCTGCATTCTGTTAGGATGGCAGAAACTTCATCTTAGTCAATTCATGTCTCTAATTCCAGGGTGGGTGGTGCAGCAGGGGGCGGAGGGTAATGTGAAGGCACTGGTGTGTGCATGGGGGCTGTCATTTACGCCCTCGATGTCATCTGGCCTGTAGGCATCTGTTGAGAAGCCCATTATTCATCTGGTCCTTGGTTATGAGTTCTTTCAGGTTGCCAAGGAGACACCTATCCTCTCTTCCATAAGTTTCAGATTCATTAGCTCACTCTACTACCTCCTGTGCCTTTAGGGGCAAAGGAATTGCTTCGTCTCACTCTCTGAGACCACTGTGGCCCTGTCTAGCTGTCCCAGAAACAGCAGGTAGCCCATTTTGTTTCTGAATCTTGCTGCATCTTCCTAGGGCTCTTCCCTGAGAATGGGGAGCCTCTTTTCTGCTCTCGGATGCATCATCTCACATTTACCTGGGAATTTTAATATCTCCCTGGGGTTGGCTCAGAGTACCCTTTCCTCAGCAGCCCCAGCTTCTATGATTTCATTGCTTTCCCTAAAGCTTTCTGTCTCAAGCTTGGGAAATTCTTTTAAATCTAGGAGTGGGAAGGATCATAGCTCTTTTATTCATGATTTCTCTCTAAAAACCTATACCCCTAATTCTCTTTGTTGTACCTAGACATTCCTAGTTTTTTGGAAAAACCAAATCCAGAATGAATCTCAAAGGCTGTTTGATTTTCCCCTTGCTGTGTCTCTCTGCCTCCCTGCTCCCTCCAAGAAAGTACAGGTGAACCCAGCTACTTGGGGGTGGGCATGAGGAGAAGGGTAAAAAGGTGAAAGGAAATACAGGGAAAAAATATTGGTTAATATTTCAAATATATTATCCTGCCATACCAATAATAAAGTACCAACATTTGTGAATGATTTATCTTTTTTTTATAAATTGGCATGGTTTCAAGGTTATCTCTGTAATAACTTACATCCTATTGTTCATTTGGATCTCAGCTCAATCATTTCTTCCTCAGGGAAGGGGCTCTTGACCTACTCTCATCTATGCTCTCATAGCACTATTTTTCTCCCTCTCATAATACTTAATCTCATTTTTAAAAATTGTGGCATAATACACATAACATAAAATTTTCCATCTTCACCATTTTTTAAGTGTCCGGTTCAGTGGCATTAAGTACATTCATATCATTGGGCTACTGTCCCTGCCATCCATCCATAGAATTCTTTTCATCTTATAAAACTGAATTGTTTTAACTTTGTTATTTGTGTGATTCTTTGGTCAATGTCTGTCTGCTCCGTTAGGCTTGAAGCTCCATGAGGGTTCAGACTGTGCCCCGTTCTTCTCATTGTGCCGTTCAGTGTCTGACACAGTATGTACCACAGAGTAGTTGCTCAGCTGGTATTTACTGAACCAGTGGGTGGCCCTCCCTTGCTTTCCTTATACTCGTTCTTGAGTAAGAGAGAAAGGAAAGAGGTATGGTCAGTGTGCCAGAGATTTCTCACAACCCTGGGTACATGTGGGAGTATGTTGTACAATTTACCATCATGTAGAAAAATTTGAGGACTGTGCGGTTAACATGGCAGACTCAAACTGCATCCTTTCTCCAAAACCCAATGAAATAAGGAAAAAATCACAAAAGACAATCCCCCCACATAAACAGTAAGCAAAGGAGGAAAGAGACACACTATAGTACAATAAACTTAAAAAGCTGCTGGTTATGGAAAGACTCAGAAGATGCTGGAACAGAGTAGAGTCCTAACTTTGCCTGGACCCTCCAGAAGCCATACTAGTAAGACCATAAAATTCTGAGTATTCTCACTAATAGCCCCAAATTTGAAGAGAAGCAAACTGACCATATTTTTCTTCGTCTGACTGAGGAATAGTGGGATTGGACACTGAAGGAGAAAAGTTAGTGGGGGTAGCTCCATGGTTAGGCATGGCAGTGGAGAAACCTACTGAAGTCCGAGGTCACCAGAAATGGTAATGATATACCCATTGCCATTTGCATTAGGTAGGGTGACCCTTTGCACAGTACATATATCGAAATAGTGGAAGAGAGAGCAGGATCCAGTTTTCCAACCAAATCTGCCCTGCCCATCGTCTCGGGTGAGTTCTCCCATCTGTGTCTTGGACAGGAAACAAAACTGGTCTTAGATACAGTGGGAAGAGAGCCAAGAAGTCAGCCTGCTACGTCAGACCAGATAGAAAGTCTACTCAAGGCTGTCGAGCAAGAGCCAAATATAAATAGTGTGGCAGTAATGCAAATCTGCTACAGCAAAAGAAAGAATAAACAAACCACAAACCAAAGAAAGCAATCAAGAAGGATATTACACAGACTCTGTTTTAGAAGAAAACATAACTCAAGGAACAGAAGAAAATTCTTTGCAATCGCTTTATGTTATAGAACAATTTGACTTTATAAAAAAACAAATATAATAAATGAAGAACTCAAAGATAATAAAGCAACAGAGTAAAATCAGAGTTATGAAAGTGCTATGGAATTAAATTCAAGACCTAAATGATGTCACAGAACTAATAATTGGTAATAGCAAAGAAAATTTAAACATTGCTCAAATTTGAATTATTAACATAGAAGAAAGGCTTGAGACAATCTTAGTAAGTGTAATTAAAAAGACAAAAGTTAAAGCGATTAAATTGAAGCTAATAGATGTAAAATGCAAAAAAAAAATCAACATAAAATATTGGGTGTCTCTGAAGAAGTCTTTGAGGAGATAATGAAGAGACCAATGTCTGAATGGAAAACAAAACTGAATGTGCAAATCCAGAGGGCATACTGTGTTCTAGGAAAATAGAAGCACGAAGCTCAACATTAAGACGTATTTTAGTTAAGAAGCTGAACTTCAATAATAAAGAAATGACTCTTTAGGAATCTAGAATCTAGAAAGCAAAAGCATGTCTTCTACAAAGAAAAAAAAATCCAGGCTGGTCTCAGATTTCCCCAGAACAATATTTAATGGCAGAAAACAATGAACCAAAGCTCTGAAATCCTTGTGGGGACGCATTTGACCTTGGACTCTCACTTGTCTAAGATGACATTCAGGTGTAAAGGGATTTTGAAACATGAAAGAACTTAAAGAATGCAGCACCTAAGAACTTCTTGGAAAAGAAACTACACGCAAGTAAAAGCCAGCCATTAAACATATTGAAACCGGCTCAACACAAGGTTGACATAAGGGAAGCCATATTGTAGAAAAGAGACCATGTTGTAACTTTGAATGACCTCTGACTAACTAACCCAGCTGGATTTGCACCTTCCAGGAGATCCACCTGTTCCCTACATTTTATCACCCCTGCTGGTGGATATACCTCCCAGCTGCGATAAGATGATAACTTTGTTCTTTTAAGTTCCTAAGGAATGTGATGACCGCCCAAACAGAGAGTCTATGCTGATAGCCATCATCAGTGAAAACGGAAAGATCTGGTGTGGTGACTCCAAGTCTGTAACACCAGAGGGTCAACATTCCTAACCCCCACCCCTGTAACCCACTGGCCTATATAACTGCTTCGAGATTCTGTGCCTCCCTTAGGCTGGTTCTTTTGGACGTTAGTCAGCCATATTCCCTCTTGCTAGGAAGCAGTAATAAAAGGCCCTTTCTCTGCCACCATCTTGCCTCTTGACGATTGGCTTTTGTCTCGAGTGAGCAGATCATGCCCTTTGTGCAGTAACAATATGAATCAAAATACAGAATACCGGAATGTAGAAACCCTGGTAAATTTTGGAGGTGAACACTGATTTCATGTAAATCTAGAATTAATATTAAACAACTATAGGAATTATGGGTAACGAACAAAACGTGAATGTTATAAACATAGACAATGTAAAAATAATAATATAACTAACAAACACAAGAAAGAGAGGGAGAGAATAGGAAGAAATGTGAAAATATGGAAGTCTTCCCGTTTCATAGCAAATAGCAGGGAGTGAAGAGAAACTCTGTGCCAAAATAAGTAGTTTTAAAAAAAGACTGCAATCCTCTTTTAATAAACTCATTTTTTAACCTCAGGGATATCTTTTAAAAAATATTTTTTTAAAAAAAGTGAAGAAACATTTGTTTGATGTTCAACAGTTCCTCCTTTTTCACTGTAATTTCATTTACTTTTGTAAAATCAAAGTAAATTTGAAATTAATACTTTTTAATGGAAAAGTGTGTAGTTAATTTTAATAATTCTCCCCCTCACTCTTTCTCTATTTATCTATCTTTCCTTCTTTCTGTTTTTAAGCATAGAAAGACACGTGTGGTCCTTTTAACTTAATATGAACAGTTATTCCTGGCTGTGGGATGTGAATTTTTTCTACCTTTGGCTTTGTGTGATTTTCTTCATTCTTTACATTTTTACAATAGGCATGTACCATTTTTACGAAAATACATGATTTTTAAATTTAAAAACCAAAGAAAAGAGTGGAAATCAATATGACATATTAGCAGTGGTTAGCTCTAGGTGGGTGGAAATTGGATGATTATTAGATTTTTTTTGTTTGTCCATTTCTGTATTTTTTTAACTTTCAAAACATTTGTAGAGAGGAAAATGAAAGGAAGGATAAGTTGAGAATATCTGCTTTATATCGACTGAATAGCAATCATGCTGGTCTCATTTATGGGCTGCCTAAGAAATTCAAGGACAGGTTGATAGAAGGACTGGCTGGCCAGAATGGGTTGTAGGCTCTGTCATAATAAGCCGCAGGATGACAGGCTGGTGTGGCAAACAGCCACTCTTGGGTGGTCCAGGAGAAAAGTGACAGTGTCTGGGTATTAGGAGTCTCTTTTGAGGTACTGGGAGAATCATAGGAATTTCAAGAGAACAGTCAGACCTATTCATCATTGCATATACTTAAATATGCCATGACTCAATTCTCCCCTTGAAGCATAATAACACCTAGTAAAGTCTGAGAACACTCATAGGTGTTAATTTTTTCATTGACTTTGTAATGGAATTTTATTCTACTTATTAAGCTTTCGACACAGAGGGAAATATGTCAATGAAAACTAGTGAAAGAATACATGTTTTATTCCTAACTGCTATCTTTATTTCCAACTTGACCAATTACCATCCCACACAGGGAGTTCATTGGGGGACCTGCAAAAGGACACATGAATTAAACTTCAGAGGGAGAGCTGAGATGGTCTAGCCCTGAAGCTGTAAGAGAACATGTGTGTGAGGCCCATGTGTTATTTTGTGTACTGAGAGTTGGAGGGACCACAGAGATGAGCTGGTTCAGCGTCCTCACTTTCTAGGTAAAGACACTGAGACCCAGAGGGATGAAGGCTTGCTTAGGTTCATATTGTTAGTTAGTAGCAATGCTGTGACAATAGCACTCAGCATCCTGACTTAGAATAAGTATCTCTACTTTGGGCTAACAGGGGAGTTTGAATGAAAGGACTGGTTTATGAAGAAGTGCAGGAGTTCAGAAACTAGGTTGGGGAAAAAGAGTTGACCCTGAAAATCCCGTGTCATAGTCCATGGGCCATTCCCGAGGATGCTATAACTCCAGGAGCATGTGTGTCCTTGTGGTGAAGTGATTACTTCCTTGTTGCCAGGAAGCACTGCCATCTTTTCTCCTCTCCTTCGCTGACCAGCACATTGTTGAATTCTGGAAGCATCACTGGTCAATAACTGTTCTCTGTGATGAGACCATGGAGGAGACTTGAAAGTGAACATTCCTGGGCCCAGGAGAAGACTGTGTGGAGGAACAAATCCAGAGTGGCACCAGGAGTGCTCCTGGACACGGAAGTGAGGGGCGAAGGGCAACACACCGATCTGTAGCCGGGGAATTGGAGGCAGCGCAGTCAGGAACAAGATGCGTCCCTGTGCATAATCGTGGAGGTCTAACCTTTGGGTTTATTTCAAGACCCCAAGAATGAGAGGATCAGCGGTGAAGTTGTGCAGGGAATAAACGGGTCCACAGAGACAGGAACGGGTGGGAGTTGCAGTGACTGCCTCTTTCCCCTTCTTAGACATAGATCTTGAGTCTGAAGTCAGGGGATTTGGCCGACCGTGAGGCCCTCATGTGCCGATTGCAAGTCTGTATCTTGGAAGTTTCTGCGTCTTTCAAGATGAGCCCCTGGCAGATGATCTGACAGGACTGGGCTGAGAGTTGTGCTTTGCCACATTTTATCTTCAGCCCCCACCGGCCCCCTTCTCTCCTCACTCTGTTCCTTTCTCCAGGGTCTTCACATTTGCAAAATTGAGAAAGCATACATTTAGAAATTCCAGGAGAACGGAACAAAGATACTTTATGAAAAGGAGACATGATCTCATAGAAGAGGGATGTTTACTTAGCCCAGCCCTCCAGAAGTTCATTCTCAGGGCACGATTTTAAAGCCGATGAGACAAACACCTGTGAGTGAGCTGGATCTTTAAAGTAAATTAGGAGTAAAGAATGGTCAGCGCCTCAAGGCCCTAAAATCTAAAGGAGTTAGCACAGATTTAAAGATAAACTCTCAGAGTTACTTTTCCCTCCTCTCTGACTTTAATTTCCTATTTTTGCTCTTTCTCCCGAACTTCTTTTATGGTTGGAGAGAGGGAGGAGAATGTTCTTGACGATTCAGGAAAATTGGGTTAAAATGAGTAGCTATACAAAGCAGGTGTTAGTAATGTCTCTCAGAGAGAGAAAGTTCCAGCGGAAGAAGGAGGGTATGGAGTTGGGGTTTGGACCTTGTGTACCTCCAGGCCTATTTTCCCCACAATCTCCCTTTCTCTTACTGCCTTCCCCTTTTGTCCTGCTACTGAGGCTGTCGCATGGCCTTTGGCCTTCTCTGGCTTTTATATGCTGAGCTAAAGATTCCATAAACAAGGTCACTTGCCACCCCCCTGTCCCCAGCTCTTGAAGAAGGGAACTGTTGTTAGGTCTGGCACATGTAGGTGCTCAGGTATTCATTAAAGTAATAAGTAAATAAGTTCTAGATTTAACACAAATGGAGAAACTGAGGCACAGAGACGAGCTCACTCACTGTCCTAGGTTGCATCTTAGCAAGTAGCAGAACTTAAAAGTCTGGTTGAGGTCAGGCAAAATGCATATGAAAACAGTGAGCTTGTGGATGCAGGATATCCTCATCATCACCTGATGAGTACAGAGTGTTCACTGTCAGAGTCATAGGAGGAGGGCAGTGTGGGCTGGAGCCATTGTAAGACTTCCTGGAGAAGGTGGGGTTTGAGTTGAATGAGAAACAGTGAGAAAAGGGGAAGGGGAAGAGCAGGGTGTCCCTGGCTAGAGGCGAGCTGCGAGCCAAGGCTGAGGGGCAGTAAGATTTGTGGGTTATTTAGGGAACACTTACGAGACCAGTTTGGCTGCAGAAGTGTGAGTAGAGGCGCTGTGGCAGATGAGGTTGGAGAAGTCAGCAGATGCCAGGCTGGGAAGCAATGGCCGTTTTGTCATTTGCATCATCCTGGTTCTTGATTCCCAGGGATGAAGTGGACACTCTGGTGCATGCACTGCCCAGACGCCCTCTTCAGGACCAAGCGTGTGTTCCCTCAGCTGTCAGGAGTGTTGCCTGCTGAGAGCTCATGGCTGAGTCCCTCCTCAGGAAGGGAGTTGCCTTATTCAACGTTATACCCCCTATTCAATGACCATCTGATGTGGGGGTACAAAGACCCAGTCCTCTTGCTCCAAGGTGGACCAACTCTTAAGAGTCATCTCAGCTTCAGAGCTCCTGTGGGATGGGCCAAGATCTCTATCCCAGTTCAACGTCTCCCTCTGCCCAGTTCTACTCTTTACTCCCTTGTCAGTGTGGTTCAAGAGAGCACTCCCGAGGACACTTTGTGCATGGAAATCTACTGTCTCAGTATCTGTTTCCTAGGCAAGCTGACCTAAGCCAGTCGAGACAGAAGTGGTTCTAGGAAGCAGAGTCCAAGAAAGCTGCTTGCAATGAAAACCCCATTGCTGATGGCAGGAGCAATGGTAGCCCTTGGCATGCTGTAATGGTGCAATCTTTGGAACTTTTACCAGTGGTGAACTGGGATGGGATACCAGTGAAAGCGAACACGCTGGTGTTCAATAGTTCAGATACGGGAAGGTTTGGGGGAAGTGGTAATTATAAGACATACTAATTGAATAGCTCTTGCTGGGGCCTGTTGATGCACTAGTGAAAGACTGAAGATGATCAATGACCAATTTAAGGCCATTGACTAGTGGAAGCTAGTGGTCCTCCTTGATAGATATAAATATTCTTTTCTCTTGCTGCCAGAGGGTGGAAGCCTCAGTATTTAATTACAAGAACTGCTGATCTCCAGAGAAGGTTGAATTCACAACCCAGCAGGTGCACTTCACCAGGTCAAGACCCTGACTGGGAGGAAAGAGGACTCTGAGACTTGGGATGGGGACAGCTGAGTTGATGCACTCAGGATTTTTTAATCCCCAGAAAGCTTTGAACCATCCAGGCCTGCGGAAGTGTCCTACTCTGCCCTGCAGTAATCTGAGGCTTGAGGTGTTGAAACCTGACTAGGAAGGTTATAGTAAGACTATTAATGAGGGGAAGGACGTGGGAGATGATGGGAAGAAATGTGGTTTGTGTTCCAGTGGTCGCTAATGCTCCAGTGGTTACTGGTGCAGGAGACAGTTCAGCACATTGATGAATAAGGTATTGTACTAGAAATAAAGCCAGCCCTGATGGTCTGGTGGTTAAGATTCGGTGCTCTCACTGCAGCCCGGGTTCATTTCTTGGTCACGGAGCCACACCACTTGTCTCTTGGTTGTCAAACTGTGGCAGCTGCAAGTTGCTGTGATGCTGAAAGCTATACCACCAGTATTTCATATACCAGCAGGGTCACCCATGGTGGACAGGTTTTAGTGGAGCTTCCAGACTAGGTAGACTAGGAAGAAGGACTTCACCACCCATTTCCAAAAAATTGGCCATGAAAACCCTATGAATAGCAGCGAAGCATTGTCTGATACAGCACTGAAAGATGAGAGGATGGTACAAAAAGACTGAGCAGGGTTCCACTCTGCTCTATACAGGGTCCCTAGGAGTCAGAATCGACTCGATGGCACTAACAGTAAAATAGAAATAAATATAGTTTGTCTATGGGCAGATTAGGTATAGTAAATCTTACATGTCCTCAAGATAGAATGTATTTTTCTCTTTTCCAATTTCCATTTTTAGTTTTATGTCATGAAATAATAATAACAATTCTCACAACAGTGATTAAACTAATAAATAACATTGTGCACTAGTGCATAAGCATGAAGAACGTACATTATAAATAATAATAGTTTATTTATGATCCTGTCTCTACTCACCCTTTCTATGTTCCCAGCAAAGTGCTTGGGGATCTCAAAAAGCTACCAAACAAATGCACCCACACAGGCATATATACATAGGAGATATAGTTATATATATTTTATTACAGTAAGAAATCTTCCAAATGACAGTTCATGAAGAAAATGGTAATCCTAGAATAAAAATCATTAGAGATGGTGGACATTTATTAAATGTATATACTACTGAAACTTGGTTTTATGAATCTCAAACTTAATTTGGACATTTGTAGAATACAAATAGATAAAAATCTTAGTAAAATGTTATTGACTTTCAGGTAGAAAAATACATTCACTTGGCTTTTTTTCTGGCAAAGATACGCACATCCTGTCAATTTCAGTGGTTTACAGATGTCTGGATTTTTGGATCAAAACATTAAAAAAAAGACTTTGAGGACCCACATAGGACTGCGATACCTTTTAACAAATAAGTTTATTTGGAAAAAACCTCATTGCTTTTACTACCATTATTTCATAAAAAGAATGAAGATTTAACTGTAAAAAGATAGGAAGGATGTAATTTCACAATAAAAGCCTTTAAATTTATTCAATGAATAAAAAACATTAGCTTCGTGAAAATCTCTTGATTGGTTCATTTATCTCATTTCGCTGGCGATCAGTGAAAATTTTTGTCAAGACAGGCAGTGTTTCTGTATATGGACCAAATTTAGCAACCAGTAATGGAATGCATTTCTATGAATTAGGTTTAGGAAACTTTTAATTATTTCCACCGGTGAGATGCAGAAAGCGTATCACAGGATGATTTGAAGTTACTTGCTCTGGGACAGCTGTTCTCATACTTTAGCATCAGCACCCCCTGGAGAGCATCTTAAGACACATAGTGCTGCCCCAGCCCCAGAGTTTCTGAGTCAATGGGTGGAGGGCAAGAATCTGTAAGTTGTCAGGTGATGTTCATGCTGCTGGTCTAGAGATCACACTTTGAGAACCACTGTTCTAGATTATTGCAAAAGGCAATTGCTGAAACGTATTTTCTGTTTTTAAGGGATGTTATACTAATGTTGCAGTCTTTCTTCTTATTACTCAAAGAGTAGATTCAGACTGCAAGCTCTATTTAATGGAACAGAAAATGCAAATATCATGCCCAAGTATTCCCATGGCCTGGAATGTGTTTATCCCCTTGTCTTTTGGGTGAATGCTGACACATCTTTCTAGAGTCTGTTTAAATATCGTCTCCTCTTTCTGTAACCTCCCCAAGGTAGAATCTATCTTCCTTCCCCTCCCCTTCCCTTTTATTTCTCTCTCTCCCTCTTCCTCCCTTTCTCCCTTCCACCCTCCTTCCTTTCCCTCCTTTCTTCCTTTTATGTATTTCCCCCTTAGATTCTGATCTTGTGGAGAGCAGGTGCTGTAGCTCACTTATCTTTGAATCCTAGAATCATGCCTGCTGTTGATTTTGCCCATCTGTTTGGCGTATCATGGTGACAACCACATTAGTGAGTTGACTCATCATCTAGTGGCTTTGCTCTCTATAGATGGTCTGGATTATTCAGGTTAAACATTTTGTCTCTTCCCCCTCATCCCCTGCCCCCTATAATCTATAGCACAGTATTATTTTGCTTAAATGATACAGATAGCTGTTTAGGCTGCCCACTTTAAGTGTCTGCTGTACTAGCCAAAAAGTCAAATATTGGAGCAAACGTATGGAAGTGCACAGTCCCCATATTTGTCAATTGCTGGGCTAAGTGGCGTTTCTAGACTAGAACACTATTCCCTGGCAAAAGTTTGTGTACTATTCCTTCGAGCTTTGGAGGACATTGAAGTGTGATGCTTTAGATATTCAAATACCAAAACTCTTCAAGGTATTTTTGAATATCAAAAATACTCAGAGTAATACATATGCTTTGGGTATCTTTCCAAATTCCATAGGTAGGAATTGAAAGCTGGAGCCATCTGGAGCACCTGAGTTTTCCGGTGGCTCAGTGCCCCTTCTCTCCATTTCTCATATGCTATATTTCTTTTGAAATCAGGGGACAATATAATGAGATGGCAAAACTATTGATAAGTACAGATAACATGCTAAATGCCGATGATTTTTCATCTTTGATTTTATGGATTTTTTTTTGCCATTCTGGCAAAATTTTCAAGACCAAAGACTCTTGATTGTGTGATCCAGGTACACAGGAAAAAGCTGAATGACTGTGGAAAAGGTAGCTTCACAACCTGCATAGCATTTTTTCACTGTTTCCGGGTCCATGGAGACAGAGATGAGGGAGCCAAACATATTTGCGCTGTAGACCTGGGCCAAGGAGTAGAAAGACATGCAGATAATAGAATAAGATAGAATAGATAAAGGGAGTTGGCATCCAGAATTTGTAAGTCATTTCCTCTAGCCAATGTAAAATATAACATTTCTTTATATACATACATTAAGTGAAATAAAAAGAGAGAACATTTTAAAAATTAATTTTCGTCAAAAGATACCATTTTCCATAATACTCTGTGAACAAGAGTTAACTCAATACTTCTTAGACATGTTTAGATTACTTGAACGCTTTCATTTAAGAAATGTAGTCTTTCCCTCAAACAGAACTTCGCAGTTAATGAACATTTGTTTGAAGTGCTTTGTTACATTTCATTCAAAGGTGTCTATGAAATGCCACATGCTATTAGAAGCGGCAATCCTTGCTTTGTTTGTAGACAATTCAATTATGTAAAATACCCAGAAAGAAGTTGTGAATAGAATATCATTAAACAACCAAGTAGCTCTCCTCTTGTATGTATGTTTTAAAGAGGGATCAGCTTGTGAACTCGCTGTAATTGACTGCAGAATTGAGCTGCTCATGGAGCAAGCTTTTATTGTGATTTTAAGGGGTGAGAAGTAATACACAGCAAGCTTCCTTGTAAGAATGTCAGGAGGTTCAGGGGAAGGTTGGGGAGGAGCAAATTTATCTCTGGCCTTATTTGATGTGGTGGAAACGTCTATGTTTAAAAGAAGAGCGACTCTGTCAAATAATTTCCTATTACCTCTTCTGTTATTCTGGCCCTGAGTAAATTCACACCTCCTTGAATTTCATAGCATTTTCAGTCTTCTATTTTCTTACCAATTGGTGATGTACTGATTCATATCCAACACAGGGGGAAGAGAGGTGGAATTTCCATTCACTAATTGGTCCATGTTTACTAGTGGTCAGGACAACCGTGTATTAAAAAGTCTCACACATAGGTACTGCCTCTCTCCAGCCACCTCAGTGACAGGCAGCCCTCAACAGGTCCAGCCAGCCCTACTCTCTTCCTCATCTTCGGGGGGTGTCAGCCTGTGCCTATGGCGTACAATGTTTCCAGCCACAGGGTGGTGCTATCCCAAGATTTGGATTTGGGTTTAGGAAGATGGCAAAGGCCTGTCTAGCCTTTGGGTAGAACACATGCACCCATCAGGTTATCAACCAACCCTTTGCGGGAGTTAGAGCATAATTCCAGGTAATTAAGAATAGCACAGTTCTTCACTTCTTATTTGTCATTGTTCCTTGTGTGAGGGACCTCACAGTGTGGAAGGGAGGCTGGCTAAGGCAGCATTTGGGCATTCCTAGGTGTCTGTGACAATAGCATCTTAAACCTCACCAAAACTCTGACAATAATTTTTTAGCTTTTTATTGTATATATGTCTTTTATTCATTTAACAAGCTTTTATTGAGGACCTAGTCAGTTTCTCTGTACTAGATTTAATCAGATTGTAAATTTCTGGAAGGGCAAGGGGCTACATTTTAAACTTTTTTGAAGCTCTCTTCTTTCCTTCCTTATTTTAGAATCTAGCAAAGTGCTCTATACTTTGTAGGCACTCAATAATTATTTCTAATTAAATGAAACACTGAATAAAGTCCCAGCTTCCTGAGAAGATTTCAGACCAGAAGAAACATATTAGGTAGAAGAAGGGAAAACCTAGCAATGATTAAGTACCATATGCCAATGACTTTACTGGATCCACTATTCAACAGGGATAGAGAGCCCAGGGTCTGGTTCTAGGGGTTTGGAAAGAGACTGCCAGGGCCTTTATGGAGATAATTCATGAGGGAGAGCATTCTAGGCCACACTAAGTATTCGTTCCTGGAATGACAGTCCGCATGAATGCCCAATTTGAGAATCAGACGCAAGATAAAAGATAGAGAACTGGGAACTCCAGGGACTATAGGAAGGCTGCAATGGGAAGGCCCAAGGAAGAGTTGCATGTGGAGCTTGTCAAGAAGAAATAAAGAGAAGAAAGAAAGGATGAGTGGTTTGAAACAAGTCTCATGTTTTCTAATGCTCCTTGTGAATCGATGAAAGGAACTGTTGGACATATAAGAATTATTATTCTTGTCATGGTCTGGGTCACTGGAGGCCCAGGATACATCTAAGGCTGCTAGTGTACAAAAGACTGAAGAAATGACAGGAAAGTATATTAAAAATGTAGGTGTTTTGAAAAATTATGTTTATACACACACACACACACACACATATTTTATTTGAAGACAATGTAAACAGTCTAAATATGAGACTCTTTTAAATGTGGACCAAATGTCCCTCATGCCCACTCTTTGATAGCCCCCATCCTCATACTATAAATACGGAAACTGAGGCTTAGAAACTATAGGGGAGGAAGACATTTCCTCTACCCACTCTGGGTCCTTCTGGCCAGACAATGAATTAAATTCACATGAGACAGAATAACAGGAGAAAATTAAACAAAGCTTTATAACAGGTATACATGGGAGAGACACAGGAAAACTGAGTAACTCACCAAAATGGTGGAAGCTCTCACCTTAAATACCATCTTCAGCTAAAGACGAAGGAGGGTGTTGGTGGTGGGGGAGTCAGTTATGGGAGATTACCAGAAAAGCACAGTAAACAAGAGTAAGGTTATTATGCAGATGTAAGTCCTTGCCTTCTGCATTGATAAGAGTTTCTAGAGATAAGGTCATCCCCCCTTCTTCCTGATACAGAGAAGGAGACACTTTTACAGAAGGAGATTTCCCTTACAAATGTAAATGCCACTTTACAAAGGGTTAAGTTCTACTTTTTGGAGTCTCTCTCATGTCTGCAGTTTTAAAAAGTAACCAGCCCCAAATAATCCTCATGCTAAAGAGACACATCTTGGGCTGGCCAATTCCAGTCCCCCACAAAAGAATGAGTGATTTGAAGAAGGTCACACTGGTAAGTGGTGGAGACAGGATTTAAACCTGGATCTGTTGGACTCTGAAGCCTTCTTCTTTTTTTTTAACTATACCGTACTGTCAAGGCAGGCATAGGATCAGACAGCAAGGGCTGTGTTGCAGGTCAGGGCATCCAGAGCACCCTATAGCGGTACCAGCTGTTTGATCCTTGTTTACAGAGCCCAGGGAATGGTGGCTATCCCCCACCAACACGGCCCCCCTGTTGGTTGTGCCTTTTTTTGCAGATTAGATGAGAAATGCGTTTAATAGTCTTGCGGAGTTTGAGTCTGTTGAGTAAAACAATCTGCCACCACCCCAAAGCAGAACGAAACGTTTCAAACGGCCACATCAATGTCCTTAATGACTTGATAATTAAGACAACACTACATAAGCACAGTTTAAATGTAACAAATTACTTGGAAAGGAAAAAAATACGCAAACTCTTTCAAATGGTACGCAATTTGTTTAATGAGAGCAGCATTTTCTTTTTTGTGTTTCAAAGCCATTAACAATGGAATCCTAAATGAATTGATGGAAAACAATAGCAATTAAAGACATCTTCTCTGATAATAGCCCAGGAAGAAAAACTCAACGTGAGTTGTAAAGTCAAAGGATGCTTGGCATGGGTCCTATAAAGAGGGACCATGAAAATGTTTGGGCCCCCTGAACGACAGCTGAGACAAGCACTTGGGATCAGGGAGTTTACTGGGGAGGTGATCCCAGGAAGCATGATAAGGTAAAATAGGAAAGGGAGAAAGGTCAGTAAAGTCTGTGTTGATGACAGCTATTGTTGCAGGAAGTGGGCTCCATGCTGCTGGGGACCCCCTGAAAGAATGTGTAGAACACACTTCAAAATTGTCCTGCTGAGGGACTGCTGAAGACAGGGCACTCATTCACCATCCTTATTGGCTGAGGGTTGCTCCTGGGAGCATTAAATCCTAGGCACTTCTAAGCTGCCCTGAGCAAGCTGCTAGGGCGCTAGAGAAGGCCTTCAGGCAGAGAAGCAGAGAGACATCTGCTTGAGGAGGGAATTGGAAAACCATTGGCATGCATGTCACTGTCCTTGGAAGCTGCTGGTGAACTCAGAAATGGTCCAAGGGAACATGGGGCTGGGCATCTACAGCATCTGTGACAGACTAATGTAAGATATTGTCCTTCTAAACCAGCACAGTACAATAGAAATATGTCAGCCACAAATAGGAACCGCATATGTAATTTTAAATTTTCTAGTACCAGATTAAAAAATTAAAAACAGATGAAATTAATTTTAATATGTTTAATTCCTTATGTCCAAAATATTATCGCTTCAACATGTATTCAATATAAAAAATTATTAAGGAGATAGCTTACATTCTTTTTTATTTCTAAGTCTTTGAAATCTGGAATGCATTTTATACTTACAGCACATCTCAGTTTGGATGAGCCACATTTCAAGTGCTCAGTAGCCACATGTGGCTCGTGGCTACCTTACTGGGCCATAGAGATCTAGATAAATATAAGAAAGATACTCATTTGGGAATGGCATAAAGCAAAAATCTGATTTTCTTCAGAATAAGACATAAATCATGATCTTCCTATATATTTTAGGGTTTTGCTTTCTTATTTTGTGAACATCATTAAATGCTATCCATTTGTAATTTATGGGCTTTATTGGGGAACTTTCTCTGTCCTTTTGATTTCAGATTTCTTTCTAGATTTTGTGGCAAGACTGTCATGACGAATTTTTCTTGAGAACATTGATGGGGGAAGGCCTCCAGGTGCTACCATCATCGTTGCTTATGGGGTATGCCATGGGCTTACCATGGAGGACTGGGAGGTCGAGGCACTATTTGGCTTAGCCTCTGAAAGGTTGGGACTACCAAATGAGGTTCTACTTGTAGTTACTGCGTTTGTTTTGTAAAAAAAAGCTCATTTGTTAGATATGCAAAATATACCCATTTAAACTATATGCTGCATTTCCTGCAGCTTCCCTGTCTTCCATATTTCTTCCTTTAAAAAAAATACCTAGAGACCCTAAAAAATGGCCTAGGTCTCTCTTTATAAAAGGTGAAAGAAGTGGCAGATACTCTTAATTAACTAACATTTCATTTCTAACTTTTTTCTCTCTCTTTTCTGTCTCTATGAGAGAGGCTGTTAAAACAACAAGAACAAACAAACAAAATAATGATTTTCTAGTCGTCCTTGGGGTCAAAATTGGCCCTGTGATAATGTTGCTGATGAGATAAAAGCCAAAATCTACTGGTGTCTCTTCTTCCCTTTCTTCCTCACTCCTTTCTGGAACTCAAACATGATGGCTGGCAATGTGGCAGCCATCTGGCAATCAGGAGGCAATTGGTACGAAGAGGAAAGCCAACACGCTGAGGATGGTAGAGAAAAACACAGAAGATTTGGTATCTGATGGCAATTTTGGGCTTCTTTTTCAGCCCTGGAAGTACTTTAAGACTTCCTGTTACGTGAGAAAAATACCTTCTGCGTTTAAGCCACTATTAATTAGATTTTCTTATACTTACAGAAAAATGAATTTCTATCTGATACAGAGGCCCTCCCAGAACTACCCCTGAAAAAAACTCAGTATGCACTTGCTTTCTTGCTGCTGACTTCAAGTGGCTAATTAAGCAGTCATCCAGAAACACAATTAAAACAAACACACTAAAAGCTGCAAGTCTGAAGTTATCAATTCTCTGGATACCTTCTTAGATCTGTGATATCTGTGAAAAGGTACTGATCAAAGTATCTACCTTTGTGTTCCAACCCTGAAGCCCCTTATTTAAAATGACTATAATTTCTTATTTGAATCATCATTCTAGTGATTTAAAAAGAAAAAAAATCACTTAAGATGACTCATCTTTGGGCCTCCAGATCTTTTGATATATGGAAAGCAATCAGCAAATGTTTATCGTATTGATAAACTGATAATTGTGCAAGTAAAAATATATAACTTCTTATGTAAGATTTGTTCATCTTTATATCTTTTTGGGAAAGCCTTCTCAGACTTTTAAGAGGCTCCTCCAGTCCATGGACAACATTGGCCGAAGCTGTCACTACCCAAAAGATGTCTGGGAGTTTTCTGAGACCTTCCCATGGGGGGAAGGGCAAAAGGAATGGGCAACCCAAATTAGAGAGTTATTTTTCTCAGAAGACTTCCCCCTCTGTAACTGCCCAGCACTTATAATAACTGTAAATAAGGAGTTGTTAGTGTCCATATGATCTTTATTTTCTTAGACAAATAACCTCAAATGAGTACCTTTTAGACCCATGTGGAAATTTTCTCCCCTCTCCATATGGGTGAACCTCAGTGTACCTACTGGAGGAGGAGCAAAGCCTCCGAGTTCAGATTTGGCATCCGGAACAGGAGGATCAAAATCTAGGCTTAACACTTTCTGACAAACCCACCCTCCATATCTGGTTGTTAAAATAAAGCTCTTTTGTTGGCTACCCAAATTCTGTCGTCTTTCTAAGGACAAAACCCTGCAGGCTCTGCCTTCTAATTTTACCTATCCGGTCATCACTTGATGGCTGAGCTTTTGCAACTTGACTGTGGTTTAGAACAGATATGCTGGCTGGCTGACCTTGGATAAGTTACTTAACTTCTCTGAGTATCAGTTTCCTGACCTTTAAAATGGCAATTGTAATAGGACTGATCTCATTGGGTTGTTGTGATGGGTCAATGAGATAATACATGTATAATGCTCAGCACAGTGTCTTGCACAGATGAAGGCTCCAATAAATGTTACTTGTTGTTCATAAAGTTAATATTATTAAACTGGCAATTATGGATAATTAATAATTACTAATAAAATAATATTTACAACTGTCTGATAAGATTAAGGTAGGTAGTGCTGACTTGTTCTCAGGAGGACATGGCCTCCATGTTCTTTTTTTAAACAAATAGTTGTAATGACTTATAGAGTCCCTTTGGTTCTCTTGTTGGATCTCCTAGATGGCCTGTTTAGAAACCATGTCCAAGAACTAGAGCATTAACTTGAAGAAAGAGGTTAAGAGCTTTCTCTCCAATCATTCCAAAAGTAACGGTAAGTGAATCATTCAAATTCAACTCTCCTTTCCCTAATGCATGCACCCGGATCAGAACAAAAGCTGACATCAGTGTTAGAATGTTTTTCTTTTCAGGAATTCTTTGATTGTGCCTTTTTAGCTCTGGTGAAATAGAATTAGGAATTGGGATTCATAATATCCAAAGAAATCTCATTCGTCTCAAATTCTGACCCTGCCCGGGCCTGTACAGCAGATGATGCCTTGACAGTCATGGCAGAACATAGTTGTGCAACATTTTTGGAGTTGAGAAAGCTTAGCAGTTAATTCAATCTGGGCCTGGGAGGAGGAGGAGGGGGGGGTTCTTTGTTTTGTTCCAACTAGTTTACCCTGCGTCTGGAGCTGGTTAGAGTTTCTAAGAGGCTGTTAGTTCCAATTAATTTGGTATACACTCTTGTACGTGTGCTTGATGAATTAAGAGGCAGCAATGAATTTATCTGTGCACCAGCCATAAAATTTCCATTACTTTTCTTAATGAATTTTACATTTGATTCTGAAAGCTTTTTAAAAGTTGCTCATTTGTTTTTCACAGGGCCTTCGCTTCCTCCTTCTACATAATTTGTGTCAAAATAAGAACCTCACTTAGAGAGAGATTAGATGTTTGTAGAAGGTATTTTGCTTTCAGGGCCAGGGAGACTTCGCCCCTTCCAGTGTCTGGAAACTTCAAAGGCTGGGTATCATCACACACTTCCAGACTAGGATAAAATAGGAGGTCTCAGCTGGACAGGATAGGTATGGGTTTGCCAGAAGGTTCAGTTATCAATTGCAGAGGGAAAAGGCAACAATCTATGGAGCAAGGCGTGGGGGGAAGAAAAGAGATATTCTGCTGCAATAATGTCTAGTCTGAGTTCTCATCCTGAGCTCTGTGCTTCGTCTTAGCAGAGAAGTCTGGCAAAGCGAGAAGCACCGAGTGCTGTGAGTCTGAATCTTGGCTATAACCTGGCCCTAAGATTCTCAAAACCTAGAGGGGAGTGACCGCAGCTAATAAATCCGCATTTCAAAGCTCCAAGCAATTTTCTGTCTTGCATGAAATAAAGACTGGAGTATACTTTTGAAGCAGCTTGTTTCTTTGCTCTGGAAAGAACCCAAATAGACAATTTTATTGGGTAAATCTAATGCACACCATCATCGGAAAATGTGTTTGAGAGGCTGTGACTCTACGCAACTAAACTGTGAATGTTTATGTTGTCAGCTTCTTGCATCTCTGAAGACTCTATTTCTTTTAGGGAAATGCTTCTTTTCTGTGTATTGATTTAGAACGGGCTTTAGCTAAAGTGTTACTTGCCCTTGTGAAGGTATGAAGACTGCAGAAGGGCAGGAAGGACAGCAAGAGTGATCTTTGCCTTGCACTGGAGCAAGGCAGTAAGAAAGGTGCAGGACCGAGATGGGGGAAGTTCACCCTGGACCTCACCTCTAATACAGCTCAGACTTAGATACGGAGCAGTCTTCCTCTTGGTGACTGGGGGAAAGTCCCATCCTATTGGGTAGCGATGAGTTTCTTTTGGGCAGAGGAAACATTTCCAACATTTCTATTGTCATTTGTTGTGGGAAATGGCATGAAATGAACACTTGATGGTGGGCCTTAGACTGGGGCCCCTCCGGATTTGTTCTTCGTGTCTGTTCATGGACTAGCCTAGACATGCTGGGAACACTCTAAAGGGTAGAGGAAGATGGTCTGCTCAAGGAGATAGGCGCCCCCTATGGGGCAATCCTAAGAATGGCCCAGGCTTGGAGTCTTTCAGACAGCGAAACATAAGAGTTACAAATCGTTCTCTGTTTTTTTCTATCTCTGAGGCTAGAATAAAATCATGTTAAATATTACAGCCTGGTCGCCAACATGTTGTGGAAAATTAAGGTAAAACTTGTAGTCACCTCAGTTCAGAAATGTAAGAGAAAAGAATAGCTATTCCTGCAAGTAGGAGGAACCCATACACTATTTCCCTGCGGCTCTTTGGGGAGTGGAGCCTTTGAGTGGACGATCTCAAGAGTGGGAGGGGTCTGGTGGGGCCTGACAGTGGGTGGGGCCTGAGAGTAGGCGAGGTCTGAGGGAGGGGCATAAACTGCGTTTATAAATGCTAAGTGGAAGTGAAGGAAGTTTTGGAAAATATAAGGTTTGACTTGACCCTTGAGAAGTAGAGAGACATGGTAAAAAATAGTAATGACGGACCAGAACAGGACCAAAAGGGAGACCAGGAAGGAGGTTTTTGTCCTGTGTTGTAGACAATGAAAGAAAGGAATAGGTTTGAGAGAGTCACAGACTGGGGATCAGCCTCTCTCTGGAAACTGCTCTACTTTCTGGCGCCTGAAAGAGGGAGTTATCAGCTCTGCTTCATTTTCTCCATCACAAAATGGGGCCATTGACAACATTGCAGGTACCCAGTGCTTCCCAGGGACGTGGGATGTTCTACGTGCTTCCAATGGACTAGGAAGAAGGAACTATTACAAATGAGGAAACGGAGGCGTCTAGAGATAGAATCAATTCCCGAGGCTCTCACCATCACACTATTCCACCGTCCTGTCACACTAACGCTCCTCTTTCCCCTTTACTTGGTATTTTCTGTGGAAAAATAAAATAGTAATTGTGAAATTTATTTAATCTCTTTTGGAGGACAAGTGTAAAATGTTTTTTTTTCTCTTTTATCTGCTGAGCCTCCCCCAAAGTTACAAATGTATACAAAATCGGAGCACCCATTGCACAGAAATTCTGCGGCACTCCACCCTCCTGCATTTCGCTGCTTCTTGACTAGGAAGCAATGATATTCCAGCCAGGTTTGCTCCTGTTTCCCAGCGTAGGGAAGGTATGAGTCAGCCACCTGGGAGCAAGGGGTACACGATATATGACATTCCATTTACAAAGCTCATTCACTAATGTTCTCTCAATTTACCCTGATAGCTCGTGAGACAGGCAGAATTTTCCAGATAAGGTGACTGCCCCAGAGAGACTGTGATTGTCTAAGTTCTGGCCACATTGGTACAGAAGAGCAGATCTCTGATTCCTTCTCTCCAGTCCTCTAGCCTGACCTGAGGAGGGGCTTTTGCTGCTGGTGGAAAGTGGTGAGAACTTCTCTGCTGTCCCCTTCCCACTTGATTTGTGGCATTCACGATATTTCTGTGTGGCTCCCTGGGGAGGGGTTGTGAAGGTGGAGGGGCTATTTCATGCTGCTCAGGTATAGAAGGACCCTCTGGATCCCTGTTGAGATAACAGAGTATGAAGGAAAAGAGTCCAAAGTTGGTCATGAAAGCTGTGCTCTCTTGGAGCTACTGATGAGGGATGCCGACATTCTCTCTGCCCAACCTAGTGGAACTTTCCTTATCTTTAGTTTCTGCCCCAGTTTGTGAAATCTTTTGATTTAGGTCTCTGCACAAGGCCGTATTCCCAGCGGGATCAGCTCATTAGTCCCACTTGCTGATCTTCACAGCAATGCGCCTACTCACCAGGAGCTGCAGGTGGAAGGACCATGTGGAGCCCAGAGCTCTGAAGGGCCAGGTTAGTCTTTATATGCTGGATTGTTCCTTGACCTCATCCATCCTTCTGGCAGCAGGGCCGTGTGGGGAGGAATGCAGACTTTGGAGTCCCGCCATTTGGAAGTGTGGGGAGCTGGGAAATCGCTCTACCTCTGAGGTCTCCTTAGAACTATCAAACAAGCTCTTTTGACAAACCGGATGTTCGCATTAAAGCGGAGGTTGGAGGAAGGGGCAATGGTGCTTTATGAATAATACTTGTTACACAGCCATCGCTGAGACCTCTCTGCCCATGATGAAAGCCTCAGGCGTTCACTCTCCCTCTTCCTCGTAATTGCTCTGTATCCAAGGTCTAATAGACCTGCAGTTCCTGTGGAGAGTGGGCTCATATTGGAGAGCTGGATCTCTCGACCCCGGCCGTCTGAGAGGTGAGTCCAAAGGTTAATGTTTCATTGAGTGACTGACAAAGGCCTTTCAAACGATGGCTATATTCTAGTTCCTGGGGGAGCTGTGGAGACCCTGTCTCCTGGTGGGGCTTTTATTCTGGTGTCTGAGATCACAAGAAAGGCTATGGTTTGTGTGAGTGAGTCCAGCGTGAGCTTCTTTAGAGTCCTGCGTGGGAAAGCATTGGGTATCCCAAGGGTTGGGGGTCTTTCCTACTGCACGCATCTAGGTGGGCAATTATTTATTTGGGTGCCTGGCTCTCTCTCTACCTCTCTAGACATAAGGTCAGCTCCTGGAAGACAGGGCTTGCATTGTAGACATCTTTATATCTTCAGAGTCTGGTAAATAGTCTACCTTCAGTATATATTTGTTGAGTAAAACTTTTGATTTAACGAATTTTTTTTTTAAAGATTTTTATTTTTCCTTTTTCTCCCCAAAGCCCCCCAGTACATAGTTGTATATTCTTCGTTGTGGGTCCTTCTAGTTGTGGCATGTAGGACGCTGCCTCAGCGCGGTTTGATGAGCAGTGCCATGTCCGCGCCCAGGATTCGAACCAACGAAACACTGGGCCGCCTGCCGCGGAGCTTGTGAACTTAACCACTCGGCCACGGGGCCAGCCCCTGATTTAACGAATTTTAAGTGGTAGATGAGCCTGTATTTTTATTTTTGAAAACTAGATATTCATTGTAAAAGTAAAGCAAGTCCATAGTAAAAATTAAAAGAGTACAAAAGGGTAAAAATAAAAATAAAATTCCCACCATGCAGAGAAAAATCACTATCAGAAGTTTCCTGTGTCTCTTTCCAGAAATGTCCAGTGAGTCTGCATCTCAAATGTGGTTTTATTTGCACAAATGAGATCATACTACACCCACATTTCTGCAACTAGCCTTTTCGTAGTTGACTAGCTATCTTGAACATCTTTTTATAGTAGTGCATACAGATCTACCCAATCTTTATAATGGCTGAAATCTACTGTATAGACTTTCCATAATTTATTTAACCAATTCCCTATTGATGGGCGTGCAAGATGTTGCCAGAATCTTGATTATTATAAATAATTATTACAAATAATGTAGCAAATATCTATTTATGTTTATATTTGTATAACTGTGGGGTAAATTCCTAGAAGTGTGAGTTCATTAGATATTGCCAGTTGCCTTTCAAAAATTGCACCAATTTACACTCTCACCAGTAGTGTATGGGAGTGCCCATCTCTTCACATCCTTGGTAACACTGAGGATTAGCAAATGCTTTCATCTTTGTCAGGATAATAGGAGAAACTAACTCATTTTTTTTCAAATTTGTATTTCTTTAATTATGAGTGAGTTTCAACCTTTTTTCCTTTAGAGGCTATTTTATTTCCTGTGAATTGCTTGTTCAGGTCCTTTACTGATTTTCTTATTGAATTATTTCTCTCTCTCTCTTCCCTTTTGTTAAAAATAAATTTGTAAGGGTGGCCAGCGTGGTGGCATAGTGGTTAAGTTCGTGCACTCTGCTTCGGTGGCCCGAGGTTCACTGGTTCAGTTCCTGGGCATGGACCTAAACACTGCTCATCAAGCCATGCTGTGGCAGGGTCCCACATAAAAAGAATAGAGGAAGATTGGAACAGGTGTTAGCTCAGTGACAATCTTCCTCAAGCAAAAAGAGGAAGATTGGCAACAGATGTTAGCTCAGGGCCAATCTTCCTTACCCCCTCAAAAAATAAATAAATAAAAATAAATTTGTAAGGTATTTCAATTTATTCATGACATTACTTCTTTGTCACCTTTCTTAAAAAATTGTCAAAGTTTGTCACTTATCTTTTTACTTATGACATTTTTGTCATAAAAAATTTTAACGTTATGTAGTTAAATTTATTAATCTTTTCCTTTATACTTCTGAACTTTATGTCATATCTAGAAAAAATTTTGCCATTCAAGATTATAAACAAAATTCACTTAATTTTTTAACAAATGTATGTTATTCACTATATTTAAATATTTGTTCCATCTGGAATTTATTTTGGTACAAAGAGTCCTCTAGAGATCAGATTTATTTTATCCGAAATGATAGCCAGTTGTCCCAATTTTATCTTTCCCTCACTGATTTGAATTGACACTTTATTATATAAGAACAAATAAATATTTATTTTTCTTGTAAAAATACATGGCAGTATTTAAAGGAGACCAACATGTCCTTTTCCAAATCTATACTGCACATATATTTTTCCAATTTCCCTAGGTGAGATCTTTGGAAATTGTTCTCAAATATAAAATCAAAGTTTTTTTTTAAAGCCAACCTTTTCTACAAGATAAGAAATGGCAAAAGGGTGCATTGTGAACAGGTTGAGTAGTAAAGAAAGACTGGGTGAGTTTTGCATTTTAAAAAGCATCCCTAGAAAGATGGCTGTTGCAGAGCCTCAGATTCCGGGCCAGAGCTGCAGGCCTGCTGGGTTTCTCTTCACTCTAATCTGGTCGCACCCCGCGTCAGTCAAACACACCAGCCAGTTACTTGCACACAACTCCTGGGTCAACATCTGCCTGCCTCCCTGGGTACTGCATGAGTCACTGTTTGGCTCAGTGGAGACGGCTGCCTCTACCCACATCCATTCATTCTAAGTGAAAAGGCTTTTGATCCATGCATATTGCTGTTTACCATCATTTGTCTGCCTCCAAGCAGAGGATTTGGCTTCCTGAGAAGTAATTAAATTAACCCCAAATCCAAACCCTAAGAAACAAACGAATATTCTGTCTCAATCTCAGAGAAGGGACCCCCTACTCAGGAGATGTGTTTTTTAGAGGTGTTTCCTTTCGTAACTCTGCTAAAATTTGGATCCCAGATTTCCCCTTGGAAGTGTTAACTAAATACATGAATCTGGGCAGGTTTCCCCTTTGCTCAAAAGATTCTAGGTCCGCAGACAATAATTTTATTATTTACATCCCACAGACCCATCACGGAGAACTTGAATTTAATGTGTCCTGCAGGGGGTCTCAACATGGCTCTTTCATTTACAGTTAGGAGAATAAAAATTAAAAAGAAAAATCTACCTTTGTACCATACCACACACAGACTCATAAGAAAAACCAAAAAGTTTACTTGTAAACCTTAGCTCTGGTTGTTAAAGCTTTCTAAATTTCTTGTGTCTTTCAAGCCAAAAATGAAGAAATTCCCTACAGATTTCTCTAGCACTTTTCATCTGATGCTGTCAAAGCACTTTACACTTGCTATCTAATTAAGACTCTGAACACCTCAGCGAGAGAGGGAAGCATCAACACCATAAACCTGACAAATAGAAGCTAGATTCCCTGAAAACCTAACTAAATAAAATAGCTCTGGGTACATGATGAGAATGCGCTGAATTCAAAGCGTTAAGAAGTTTGCATTTTGTCCAGTTGTAGACTCCTTAGTGGCTCCTAGAGATTATTCCACTAAGACTTTGAAGGGGAACAGAATTTATCACCTCAAAATATGCCACTTTGACATGAGGATTATGTTGAGCTAAAGGCAATAAAAACCTATCAGATTCAGGAAAAGCTCTTTACCTCCCCCTCAACTGCCTAAATTTACTTTGGAAAGGGGGCCTATACCAGAAAGAGAGCTATTAGCAGAGATACATTTTTACCTAAGAAACTTCCCTGCATAACAGGGCAACCTTTGTTTTCCAAACATCTCCTTTGCCTTCCTACAAAGGGCCTTCCTTCCCCTTGTATCCTCAGACCTCTGCCCTTTTCCTTAGCTCAGGATGTTATATCAGCATCAATTACGTAGGTGCCTTTTGAGTCTTCATATCTTTATGGGGCTCCCGTACATATGTAATTAAATTTGCTTTTCTCCTATTAATCTGATTTATGTCATTTTAGTTGTTTGACCAGCCAAAGAGCCTAGAAGGGTAGAAGGAAGGCTTTTCCTCCCCAACAACTTCTATGCTGTAGGAATACTTGGAGCGAGTGGTAGAGTTTCAGAGAAGTCTCTCAGGCATTAAGTCATCAGAAAAGGAATTGGGAGGCAAAGAAATATGGAGGAAGGGAACTTAGGGAGCATGCTGTTTGTGTAATGTAGCTCCCAGATAGCTGGGAGCCAGAACGTGGAGAGCTGCTGTTAGGAATGGTTCTGACAGGCTGGGTAATGTTCAGGAGGGGTATGTATGGGAGACTCCAGAATCTGTAATGGTGTCAGGATTCTTAGTTGCAAGTAGCAGAAACCAACTCTGGCTAATGTAAGCAAAAAGGATATTTATTGGAAGGATATCACCATCTCTCAGATTCAAGAGGAGCCTTAAGGAGAGGGCTTGGAAAACAAGGAGGAACATTGTGAGCTCCAGAAAGCAGGAAATGAGCTTCTGGTTCAGCAGGGAGTACAATCTAGTCTGCTTCCTGATGCTACTTTTGCCATAAATAATGACTTCTATTGTTCCGACATCTTTGCGGCACTCGCTCAAGAGTCTATGCTTTGGAAGTCTAGGAATAAGCCTAGCCCAGTCATTTGTCCACCTTAGGTTGTATAGGGGTAGGAAGGAGGGGAGATCTGGCTTGTTCAGCTTCCCTAGTTGGGGGGTAGCATCTTTGACACAATGGGGGCCTTATGTATACTTCCTTCAAGTATATTAGGAAGCCTACAATGTGGACAGCCAGAAAAACAAAAAATGTCCACACAGTCACCCCTCTCCACTTGGCTGTTCTTGCCTGGGACTGAAACCCGGATACTTAAAGTGTCTGGTGTGTAACATGTGTGTATGTGTGTGAGCACACATAGAGACTGCTCTGGCGGAGGGGTGATTGGCTTACTTCTATCCTGGCAATAGCAGGCGATACGTCATGGAACAAGGCTGTGCCTGTGAGATGCTGCATTCCCCATGCCCTCCACCCTTCTCCACTGGCTATTCCTAAATGTCCACCTTGGCAGGTCACTCTAGCTGGGCAAGGTGCAAGTAGATGCCACCTCTGGCCCTTCTGTTTTCTTTAGGTCAGTTAGGACAATAGTGGCTTTGGGCAGGGAACAGAACTGGACAAATAGGGCTTTATTATTTGCACTGATATAAACATGGATTAATCTGAAAACTTGACTCCAATTTGCAAACAGCCTACTGTCCTGTCATTCCCAAGCCTGGAATGCCTACCTGTCACCTCTACCTCTACATTCCTATGGCCCATATATTCCCTATCAGGCAGCTGAGGAGGTTGCTTTATAGTATTGCCTTGTGGATGTTAGCCTTATTCATTTTTTCTTTCCAGCATTTGAAGAGTTCCTGAAACATAATCTTCTTTGAAAAACTGACTTTCAAAGTGACACATTTGTATGAAATCCAGGCCAGTCAGTCAGTCATCCAGATGTTTTGATGCTATTCTTCTGAATATATGGCCACACTGGATAATCAGCTATGGGTTTCAGCACTCATTCATTCTGTACATTTGGTGCTGTGCACCGTTACTAGTCTGAAAATGGAATTTTAAAATTCCATCTTCGTCCTCCGTCACTCAATTCTTTGGATCCTAAATTTGTATTCCTGTTATTGCTTATGCCGGTCCAGGTTTTTCTGTTTGGTTAATTTTTAAGTCTATTGATGTCAGTGTAGCAATGCTAAGATGATAAGATCCCACAAAAGTGGGACCCGGTCCCTTTGTTCAATATCCCCCATGTGGTGTAGATGACTTCTGATAAGAATGGTGTTAAAGATGGTGATCATGATTTGCAAATAGGCAGAGAAAGTCTGTAGCTCTAGTCAGATCAGAATTAAACGGCTTTTATTGCCTCACAGGGAATGCAGACCATTTCTGTCTCTTGTCAAAAACCAGTCTTCTGATATCTGTCACCCCATTCCTAAATACTATGTTTCACATCAGCTAAATCTGTAGGTATTGGGAATACAATTTCCTGCTCTGTGCTGGGCTCTGTCTGAAGGCTACTATTTGCGTCTGTTGACTGAGTTTTCGTAATAGGTTAAAGGATTTCTGTATGTGAGGCATGTTGAGCACTTTGGCTATGTGGGGAAAGTGAGTGCAAATTTTCACTATTAACCTAGAGACTTCTTGTGCCACTGAAATATTTTGTTTTATTGAGGGTGCCAGCTGGGGTCAGCCACAGCACCAGGAGAGGCAGCAGGGGCATCCAGAGACATGAGAAATATCTGTCACGTTAAATGCTCCATACCACGGCCACCTGTGCATCTTTAACCTCCTGATACAGCAGGGCTGATGGCATAGGATGTGTGAAGGTGCTGAATATTCAAAGAATCTCACCCCGTGGCCCTGACCAAGAGGTCCAGGTGGATACCGAGGTGGAAAGGCTATGTGAAGTTTGCATCCGTGTGTAAAATGCCAAGTATGAGCTCCTTTCTTCAGATTTACATTGCACTGATTTTAGAGAACTTCACTTGGCAGGTACAATATTCAATACAAAATCTGTTCCCGTGTTTAGGAGATTCAAACATGATTTAAGACTCTGAAGGCCCCCTTTGCACCTCAGGTGCTCAGGCCTAGCCTGTGACCTTGGGAGAATCCTTCAGATTGCCACAAGCCCCCTCTGCTTTCCATCTCGTTGAGTGGAAAGAATAATGCTCTACGCTTACCTAATGATGCTGCGGTGAGGCTGAACCAGGCATTGTTTGCAAAGCACTAGAGAGAGGCAGATTCCTTTAGCTCAGATCTGCGCTGCACTCAAGAGATTTTTTTCTCTCTACTTTGCTGCTGTCCAGTTTAGGAAGGGGAAGAACGTTGGCACAGAGAGGAAGGGACCAGGCATTTTACAAGCAAGGCGTCATCATGGCTGGATCTGGGAGGTAGGGATGGAGTCTGAGGGCCATACTGCCGTGGAGGGGCGCTTCTGGCCTAGGCCTGCTTCTTTGAAACCGCAGCCTTTGCTGCCTCAGACGCTGCTTCCTTCTCCTTGTCTCCAACCCATGTTCAGGCCTCAGGATCATTTTGGTTCTTCATCAGTCTTCACTCATGTCAGGTGAAAAACAAAAATGGAGCAACAATTGTTTGTTTGTTTAGGCACAATTGATTTCTCTCCCAAAAGGACTGCTAAGAGAGGAATTGCAATATCCAAAGGAGCCTAGAAATGAGCCAGACCAGATTTCAGACTCTGACTCAAGGGTGGTCCACAGGAGTGAGTGGGAAATTTGTTTCCAGGCAAGTTCAGCGATGGCAGTTAATCCATCTAAGGTGCCGAGAACAGTGCGCGGCACACTTCAGGCTCGGCGAAGGTTGTTGCTGTTATTTACTGGTTCCTTTCCTTCCCTCTGTTCCAGGCTACCGGAACATCCCTTTTCTGAGGTTGGGGATTTCTCTTCCTTATTTCCTCTTTGCTGGGAACCAGGCACCCTGTCCCTTAGCCAGAAGGACAATAGAGTTTTAAATGTCCCAGAGGTAGCTATGTTGCATAATGTGATGCTATTTAATAAATATTCTTTAAGGGCAGGCTAGGGAATAAAAAGGATGAGTGTAAGATCTAATCTCTACCTCAAGGAGCTTTCCAACTGATGGGAGGAGTCAGACAAGTACAGTACATTATACTATAAAATAATTCGTGATTTTAGAAAAGAAAGCAGAGTTTTTCTGCTTGGCCACGTGGAGAGCAGTCAGGCTGTGGGCTCCCCAGATTTAGCATCCAGATCCAAGCCTATCTAAATCCAAGACTCTGCGGTGGCCCCTCCATCCCACTGCAGGGGAGAGTTCACTGCCCCTCTGCTGTAGGGAGATTTTCTAAACATGTCCTAAGAGGAATGCTAATCTCCTACGCATTAAAGAAATCCAAAAAATGAGCATCAGGGAAATGATCTGCGTGCTGACCCCAACTCTCACTTACAAAGGACCAAGGGAAGTGTTACCTTAGTAGAAAATCCCTGAGGTGTTACCGAAACAGGGCAAGCAATGTTTTCACCACCTCCAGGGCCATGAGAAAGGAAGATATGATGGATGGGTAAGGGTTTAACCGGCTCTCAAGGGTGCCTGCTGCCAGGGAAAATGGAAGTCTGTCCTTGGTTTATTCTGAAAGGGGACGGCTCAGAAATGAAAGACTTCATGCTAAAGCCTTATTAGGGTGGGGGCTGCTGGTTTGTGTCTCAGTCCTGCTGTTAAGGCCCCAGGTGGGAAAGCCCTGATGATTCATGGTGGTGTCAAATGCTACCTGTTGTGATGTGAGCAGTTTATAGAGAGTGGGGGCTCTGAATTTCTAGTTCTAATTATACTTTCTGTATTAGCTGTGTTTTTTATTTTTGCATTTTGATGCTTTGACATCTGCGGACTTGCTGACCCTAGGGGAATTGCCCCTCCAGGGCTAGCCAACTCTAGACAAAGTAAACAAGTCTCCCTCAAGTATGCCTTTTAAACAAAAACCAACCAATACAGAGCCCACACCCCCATGGACTTCCTCTATCAGGTTCTCACACTCACCTCTGCCCTAATCACCTCAGGCCCCCGTTCCAGACAACTAGGGCCAGCCCCAGTGCTCCACAGCCCACTGACATTATTCAAACTAGCCAATCCTAAACCTGTTTACTGTGGCTTGCCTGTTCCTTCCTGTGGAAACCACAATAAAGGCTCTTGCCCAGGTCCCCCACCATCTCCACCTCCCACCTCCTGACCAACTTTGGTGCTTTCCTGTGTGGCTCCCTCATGGAGTGGTGTGGTCCCATCTCTTGGGATTCTGTGTAATAAAATATCCTTTCAATGGCACTTATCTCCTGATCTGTTGGCTTTGCCAACAGTTAATAATAAAACCTACATTTTGAAACACTTCTCCTCTTCTAAAGTAGAATCCAGATAGATTAAGGTCTGGAAAGATGTAAAGGTCTAAGTGTCAATGTGGATGTGGCCAAATAGTATTGAGTTGAACTAGATGAAAAAAGCTATTTATAGAAAAATCTGGTAAGTGGGGACCCGACATTGTAGGGCATTCATTTAACATATGAGAGAGTGAATATAGAAATGGACAAGGGTCAGACCATATATGACAATAAAACTCCGACCCACTTCCGCAGCAATTGGCCCAGAACAGTCAAGACCTAGTCAGTGACTGCTAGCTTCCCTATTTTTTTCCTCTGCCTCCAACTCAGCACCAACCAGAGAAAGCCAAATATGCTCCCCAAACCGATCATATAGGATGCCTCCCTTGTAGTTAGTAGACCTCTAGCTTCCTTATGCCAACAACCTCCAATGAGGGCACACCCAAGTCTTCTCTTTCTTTTACTATAAAACTTTCCTACTCCCCATCTGTCTTTGAGTCTGTGCCAAATGCAAGTGATGGAGGCTGACTGCCTTGTCATGGGAAGCTCTGAATAAATAACGTCTGTTCTCATTTGGTTAGTCTTTGTTTATTTGCACACTTGCTTTTAATAATCAACTACTATGTCTAAAACTGAACACAATATGTTACCCACTGTATTACTCAAGGTTCTCCAGAGACACAGGACCAATAACCAATATATGATTTATTATAGGGATTTGGCTCATGTGACTCTGGAAACTAATAAGTCCTAAGATCTGCAGTTGGCAAGCTGGAGAACTGGGAGAGCCGATGGTGTAGTTCCAGGCAGTCTTGAGACCCAGGAAGAAATGATGCCTCTGTTTGAGTCTGAAGGCAAAAAAAAAAAAAAAAAAGAAAATCCCCAATGTTCCAGTATGACTTCACTCAGGCAGGGGGAGTTCTTTCTTACCAAAGGGAGGGTGAGTATTTTTGTTCTATTCAGGCCTTCAACTGATTGGATGAGGCCCACCCACATTGGGGAGAGTAAGCTGCTTTATTCAGTTTACCAATTTCAATGTTAATCTCACTAAAAAAGCCCTCACAGAAACACCCACAATAATGTTCGACCAAATATCTGGGCACTTAACAGCTCAGTCAAGTTGACATATAAAATTAACCATTATATCCACCAAAATGATTTCCTTTTCCAGTTTCTAATTTGGGGCTGATTCTACCCCATCTCCTCCTCCTTCCCACCATCTTGTAGGCGTATTTCAATAAGCTTACATATTTTCTCTATTGCATAACCCTAATTAATTTTTTCTGATGCTTGCTCTCTAAGACTTACTCTTTCCTCTCCATTCCAACAGCCATCCCCAAGACTTGATTACCACCACTGAGCTAGTAGCTATCTTCAGGTTTTTCTAACACTTTATCTGTTTTATTGTCAGATAACACTTCCTCAAATACCACTTTCATCACATTTGTTCCTCCCTCAAGAGGAGGTAGCTTCCTAACATAGTGATTTTTCAACCCTGACTATAAATTAGAATCAGTGAGGGTCCTAAAAACAAAACAAACAAGCAAAACAAAAACACCTATGCCTAAGCCCCTGGCCAGACCAGATGGTCTCTAGGGGTGGGGTGAAGGTAGCGGAATGTTTGAAGAGCATCTCCTGGTGATACTACGTGTAACTAGTGTTGAGAACCACTGTCAGAACAAGCCAAGCTTCCCTCAGTCTGAGAGTCAAGGCTATCAACCAACTGATCCCACAAATGGGGAACTACTTTCAGTATTTCCCAGAGTTCCTTGAGAAGAATAACATAGGGGTACTTGTTAAATCCCATCTTCTATTGCCTCTGTATCAGAATCACTGAGGGAGGGCTCTGGGAAGTTGCATGTTATTCAAGTGCTCCAGGTGATTCTTAAGTCAGAGATGGTGGGAACCGGCTGCAGAGTATCTCGCAGCATCTCAAGTTTTGTTGATGTGAAGCTTCTGATCCAACAGTTGGGGAGGGGTTGCTGAGAGTCTGAAGATCTAACAAAGTCCCAGGTGCTGTTGGTGCTGCCAGGCCGTGGGCCACACTTGAGCAGCCGTGGCTGCCTGTTGAAATCATCTGGGGAGCTGTACAAACTACTGATGCTGAGGCCTCACCCTTAGAGATGTGGATTTAATTAAGCTGGGTGCAGCTTGGGCATCAGGATTTTGAAAAGCTCCCCAGGTGAAAGCAGTGGGCTACCAAGGCTGAGAACCAATGTTGTACAAATTCATCTCTGTGCCTATCTCTACTCTCATGCGCATCTGGATCACTCTTTTCTTTTCATCTTCATTAAACCCATTTTCATTAAATCCTACAATTTCTATCAAGCTCTGCTCAAAAGATGCCTTCCTTTTCCAAGATGCCTTCCTTCCTTAACTCAGCTTACCATAATCTTCCCCTGACTTGATTTATTTTAGCACAAATGTGTACAATTGACACTATATTATCACTCTATTACTATAGATACCTTTCAAGTTATGAAGGTATCCAAGTTTAGTACCCTGAAACTTTACTGTGGGGCTTTGCAGACAGTGGCTAGATCTTCCTAGATACCACTTCTGTTTCAGTGTCTTAAACACTCAGAAAAATTATCCAAAACTTGGAAATAAGCAAAAGATATCATTGCATGTTTAAACCCGGGTCTGGGCTTGACTTTATATTGACTGGTCTGTTTTACACCTCTATAGGGGTATAGGTTAACCTGTCAGTTTTTGTCCAGTATAAATGCAAATAAGATGCATTTATTGGAAGAGATAACTCCAAAGGTTACCCAGAGACATTAGTCAATTTCGTATGTAACCCAGCAATCTTATCCTGACATTCATTTATTAAATTGGCTATATATATCTCAGTTGTTCCCTCATCAATTAATAAGTTGAATAAAATCTTTGACATATATGATTTTGAGTTAGAGTCATGATTTTACCTTTTGAAAGTTGTGTTTTAAAATGCTGAAATGCTTAAATAGAAGTTTAATCAATGCATAATGAATCTAATTGGATTGAAGAAGCAAGCGATAAAGTTTCATATCTGAAGAGCCAATACATCTCGCAAGTGGAAAACAGAATAATCAATGTATCAAATAAGACGTGAAAAACCCTAAGTAGTAATAATTTCAAATAGGGATGAGCCATACTGATTTGGATGCTCTTAGGCAGGGATTACGAGGCCAATCATTCACCAAACAGTTTTCAGCTGTTTGTCCCTTCCCTGTACATTTAATCAATGAAAACAGAGGCTGAGACTGATAGGGCAGTAGTGGGAGGAGTCACAGCCATGAAATAAAACAATCAGTCAAGTCTTGGCTGTGCCGTTAGCAGCTCTTTCCTGTATATTGGGGTTAATAACCCCCCATGAAAAGTGTCTGGTGCATAATGGGTGCTTAATAAACATTAGTAGTCTTCCTCATGAGCATCTCAGAGGACAAGAGAGGTGGACAATTCCAGCGTAGATTGGAAACCTGAATTATGGAGAAGGAGTTAAAATGACTTAATACTGTTTAGATAGGGCCATAAAAACACCATCTGCTGGCCGTAGCCAGTTAGCTGTTACAAAGCTGACATACACTAATGCTGTACTGATAGGAGAGGAATGGCCAAGGGTTTGCTGTTTCTATCATTATTTGATGAGCTGCCATCTCGGGACCAGTCTTCAGTTTACCCATCACATAACCCGGTTGTTCAACATTTAAAGATTTATTTTGATCCTTAAATATTTATATTCTCCTTCAACCTTTTATTGCTATAGTTACTGCTGAAGAAAAAACAAGACTCAGGAGCTTACCGGGTGGTATATCAGCAGTTCTGGATTTTGCCATTAGGTTGGGGTATGTTTTATGTGGAATTAGACTCAGATGAGTGGATTAATATTAATCTCTCATTTTGCACGATGAGATGAAGTTCCTGGAAGGAAAGGGTAAGGTCTATTCCTTTTTATACCCAGCAATCAGTGAAGAAAAGACCACTTGCCCTGCAATACACATTGCCGTGCCAGGAGAGAACAGCAGCAGAGCCTAGACCTTTGGGGGGTTTCCTTCCGGTAAAGCCTGCAGCTGAAGGTTGTCCCAGTGGTAGAAGGGAACTCAATAATTGCTCCTGTCGCCGCTCACAACACCTGTGTTTGGATCCTCAGTACCCATTAGGCATAATGATGGGCTGACGCCACATCTTTGGGACATTTGGCCTCATTTGGATGATTAAAGAGAATGAAATATGTTTCCCAGACACCTGCCGACTTGCAATAACAATAGCCTGTATTTACATAATGTCTTTCTCTAAGATCTCAAAGCCCCTTGTCTTTGAAAATCAATTTTCGATAGGGAGGGAGAGAGAAGCTTATTTCCATTTTGCAGACTCTTAGAGCCATGGCAGGATCTAAATGTTTGATCATATTGGTAACCATTCTGTATCCTAAACTTTGCACATGTTGAAATCACCTGGAGATCTTTAACAATTATGGAAGACTGACTCCCATGCCCAGGCATTCCCAGTGAATTGTTCTGGCGGATAAGGTGGGCATCAAGATTTTTAGAAGCTCCTAAGGTGATTGGAATGTGCAGAAAAGCTTGGGGACCTCATAAGTAGAGACATTTCGTCTGGAATGTTTCTGTGAAGTATTAACAGTAGGAAGCATTGCACATGGCAGAGAGGTAAGAATTATTTTCCCCACTCGGTTCCCCATCCTTATTGCTATTTTTACCCTTGACCCATCCTACTAATAAAGAGGAGAGACATTTAAAATACATCCAATGCCAGAATTCTTGGGGTGACCCTCACCCCATCTTCAACCAATATTAGGTTAGCTCAGATCACTATATTCCTGCAGGAATTATATTTTGTTGGGGTATTCAGAGAGAAGGTAATTAAATCAACATATAACTGTAGTTTTAAAAGAAAAACAACAATGACAAATTCATCCCTTGGGAACCCTATAGATATAGCTTTGAATTTGCAGAAAATACTTAGCAAATAGTGAACTGGGATTTTAAGGAGCGAAAATACTGAGGCCTTTTCATGACAGTGGGAAGAGGATTCTACAAATCATGAATGAGTATGGGAGAGGCCTGTGGTTTTATTATTGAAACCTGGGAGGCGTTTATCGTTAAACTTCTCATTCTCTGACTTTCACAAAGATGCTCAGGCAGTAGTGAGGGTTGGAAAAGCCAAGGGGTGGCCAGTGTGTCCTGGTCCCTGCATCACTGCCAGTGACTCAGTGATGACTTCTGGTGTGGGACCAACTTCACCTGAAGACGTATGGATCTGCTGCTGACATTTACAGGGCTGTTTTGTGGCAGCAGCTGTTGCCTGGGAGGGAGTAAGACTAGCTTCTCAGATGTTGGGCTGCCTCTCCATCTGTCTGGTAGAAAAGAAGAGGAAGCTGGAGTAAAAAAAAGGCAGAACAACTATGAAAAATGGGACCTGCAGAGAGACCATGGGAAAGAGGGCAGACAATTGGAGACCAGGCCATGAGACTTTAATAACTTAACAGTAAGAGTTCATTCTCTTAGTGTTTTTGGCACGGAAAAGAAAAGTCATGTCCTCCACTGCCACTAATGGAGGGGAAATGAAGTGATGAGAAAATGCATTGGGCAAGCTGGGATTCCTTCCCGTTAACTGGTTCCATAGGCCCCTGGAAGGTCCTAGATTCTCATGTCTATATGACTGTGTCTCTTGTGAGCAGTTACTTCCTTTCTATAGTCCTTTTGGTGTCTCTAAGTCTTAGGATATTTTCAGTTTATTTCTGGAGGCACAAGGACGTCTTTGAACATTGAGGATATTTGAGCAATTCTCAGCAGAGATTGGGTGAATTATTGGGAGAGTGTGTTAGTCTCCTAGGGCTGCCAACAAATTACCACAAACTGGGTGACTTAAATCACGGAAATTTATTCTCTAGCAGTTCTGGAAGCCAGAAGTCTGAAATCAAGGTGTCAGCAGGGCCATGCTCCGTCTGAAGGTTCTAGGCAAGAATCTTTCCTTGCCTCTTCCTAGTTAGTCATGGTGGCTCCTGGAAATAGCGCCGTTCATTGGTTTGTAGATGCGTCACTCCAATCTTTGTCTCCATCATCACATCACCTTCCCTGTATGTTTCCCTATGTCTTCTCTTCTTCTAATGAGGACACGAGTCATTGGATTTAGGGTCCACCCTAAATTCAGGATGATTTCATCTTGAGATCTTGACTAATTCCATCTGGAAAGATTCTATTTCCAAATAAGGTCACATTCAGAGGTTCCAGGTGAACATGAATTTTTGGAGGACATTATTCAACCCACTACAAAAGAATGAGAGAAACATAAGAGAAAGAGAGAAGGTTGATGGGTGGATTGAAAGCAGGGCCTAGACGAGTGATTCATTTTTTTTTTTTTTTATGGTGAAGAAGATTGGCCCTGAGCTAACATCTGTTGCCAATCTTCCTCTTTTTGCTTGAGGAAGACTGTCACTGAGCTAACATCGGTTCCAAGCTTCCTCTATTTTTTATGTGGGATGCCACCACGGCATGGTTTAATGAGTGGTATGTAGGTCTGTGCCTGGGATCTGAACCCGCAAACTCTGGGCCTCCAAAGTTGAGTGAACGAACCTAACCGCTATGCACCAGGCTGGCACCTAGACCAGTGATTCCTAACATTGGTTTTCATTAGAAGCACTGCGGGAGAGGGGGAGTCCTTCAGTGATCCCTATCTTAGCCTCACCCCAGATATTCTGAGTGAATCGATCTGGAGTGGGGCCTGATCAACAAAAAAACTCTCCATTAGCAACTGGGCACATAAGATATATGGGTGAAGAGGGCTGCTTTAAGGTCACAGGGAGAAATGGGGACCCCATGGGACAGGGTGCTTGCACGCAGCATCCTAAAGCATTCACATCCAATTTGGCAACATCTCCCAAACAAAACTCATTTGCAGGCCCTGAAAGATGGGCTTCCAATTTGAGATGCCAAGACTAAACGCTTAGGAATCCTTCTGTAGTATCTGGATCTATGGGAATGGTAACCTAGCCCAAAAGTGCATCTGGTGATAATGACACAGAATATTTGGGATAAATCCTGACCTGGAAAACCCAGAATATGGATCCTCTTACCTAGGAGGATCCTATCAATGAATGTTTCTGCCCAGGAGCGAGGTCCTGTTCCAAACCTCCTTTGCCCTGTTGTACATGCCCTGGATTATGGAGTGATTCTGCTGTATCACAGGGCTCTGTTCTGGGGCCACTTGACAATGTTTTAGGACACTTTTCTGAAGCGCAAGTGTCTACTCTGAAAGAGCTAACTCACTCCCCAGTATTCCTTTTTAATGGTGAGATCTGGATCTGTATTCAGCCTGTCACTCAGTAGTTACATGACCTTGATTACTTAGTCAAGGTTACTTATCTTTGTTTCACAGATGAGTTTATTAATAGTGACCTAACTGAATTATTGTTAGGATTAGACTGTTATGAGGTCTAATAATTGTTAGTTCTCTTCCTCTGCCTCTTCTTCATCTCAGATGATGACTTTCTACTAAATAAACACTGTCAGTTATTAACAATATGTGCTACTGTTGTTTATCTTTTGAATAGCAATTGAATGATAATAGTACTAAGAATAGCTGACATTTTCTGAGTGCTTTCTATGTGCTGAAAACTTTAAAGAATTTGGCACATAATTTTGTTCATTTCACAATTACATTTCCTCATTTGTAAAGAGGGATAAGTAATATATATATTACATAATATATAAGTGACTTATATTTATATATGTAAATTATACATAGGCATATATAAATTATACAAATAATTTATCCTTCCTTACAAATGAAGAAATTTCAGCTCAGAGACAGGAAGAAATTAAACTAAGGGCACACAGCAATTTTGACGCCAGAAACTGCACTATTAGCCACTATACAGTTGTCCCAACTCATTTAAGAACTATGTAAAGACAGGAGCCTGAGTAAGGTGGGGCCAATGACCTATCCGTGGTTGTCTTTCAGAAAGTTCTTGTAAACACTGAAGGACAACCTTGCCTTCTAAAGGCCCAAATCAAGATTACTATGAGTCCTCAAGGGTGCTCAGTGGGTTTTGTTTGTATTCATACATGCAGTGCCCATATTTTCATTTTATAGGATGAATTGTCAATAGTGATAGTCAATTATAAAACCCAAACAGGTAACATTCCATTATTGTTTTATGAGAAACAGCAATTTTACTTCATTATTTCTAATGTATTTTTAGGCTATGGAAATAATTAGGCCAACAACTTTATAGATCCATAAAGTTGGTGAACTATTATGAAGAAGATAAGAGAAGACAAAGGGGGCATCGCCTTTTGGTAGATAAAGTAAATCACTTTTTTGTCTTGGCATAAAGTTTCATAACCTAGGTATTGATCATTAAAATGGTATTTTATGTTTTTATAGTCTTATATAATAAAAATGTCTAGACTGTCCCTGGCACATGGTAGGTACTCAGCAAAGAGGTCTGTATGTCTAAATTGATTAAAAGAAAATTATGAATAATGTTTTACACGCTTCTTAAGATAAATGCATTTTTCCAATCAACCAGGATGTCGGAGGGAGGACCCAAAATAGCATACAAGTAGTAGTAAATAAACCCAATTGTATTACCAATGAAATCCATAACCACACTGAAAGGGGTGAGGAAAAAAAGAACTAACCTAGGTAACTTTGGAAAATAGTACTGTGGATGCTGTAAAGCTAAAGATGAAGAGAACCGAACAGAGTACTGTAATTCAGTTAGTAAATCTTTTTTGTCACAGGACTATGCTTTAGCAATTCTGTAATTAAACCTCTTATGTTTTTACTAAGGTTGAACAAACAAGTGAGTGTATTGTAATGAGAGCTAGGTTTCACACCGTTGGAGAAAGAGATTATAAGTAAGGAAAGGGAGAAGGCTAAAACCAACCTTGTGGTGTTGGGCTGGAATTGGAAGTATCCGTATGAACTCACGTTTTTTAAATATGTATACAGATAAATTGAAAAAGAAGTAGATATAAATAGATGTGTATGCATGTGTTAGTATACAACACTTATTTCCCAATTATGTCTCTTTAGAAGGCCAAGGAACCATGACACTCCAGTAGCAATGAGCATATCTAGTGCCTGGATCTTGGTTCCTGAATCTCATTTTTGATAAAAAGAATCAGGGCTCCTTGAAGGAGAAAGGACTGATTCTATGGCTGAAGCAAGGAATTACAAGATGAGCCTGGAGCATCTTGCAGCATCAGAAAGTAAAAAAGTTCTAAAAAAGTAATTAAACAGTTGAAGTGCTATCAAAAGGCGACAGAAGCACATCTACTAGAACTTCCAATGGCTAAAGTGTGCAATTTGAGCAACATCATAAGTAACAATGTTATTAAAAATAAATATCCAGGTGTCTATCCTAATATAAATAATCTAATAAGTAAATAAATGGAGAGAAGAGATAGCTCTTCTTTAGAGAAGAATTCTAATTAATATGTGTACAAGGAATGAGGGAAATACCAAATCCCCACTAGGCAATACCACAGCAATAACGGTTGCAAGGAAGATCCATGGATGCATGCTAAAATCCGTGGGCAAACCTTTGAGGAGAAATAGTACGTTAGCATAGTCTCAAAGTATCTCTCCCAAGATATTTATCAATTACAAAGGGAGAAATAGTAACTTTACAATAAAGAAACCTAGTAGACATCACCTTAACCATGTGATCAAAGTTAACATCACGACTTATAAGATAGGTTCATATTATGTTCCTCCTGATAAGATGTCCTGGGCCAGTCCGGTAGCACAGCGGTTAAGTGTGCACATTCCGCTTCTCGGCAGCCTGGGGTTCACTGGTTTGGATCCCGGGTGCGGACATGGCACCGTGTGGCAAGCCATACTGTGGTAGGCGTCCCACGTATAAAAGTAGAGGAAGATGGGTACGGATGTTAGCTCAGGGCCAGTCTTCCTCAGAAAAAAGAGGAGGATTGGCAGATGTTAGCTCAGGGCTAATCTTCCTCCAAAAAAGAAAAGAAAAGAAAAGAAAAGAAAAGAAAAGAAAAGAAAAGAAAAGAAAATGTCCTGAGGAGGACACAGCATCGCCTTTTAGGTATTCTGTAACATGCCGAAAATGTATAACCTCAAGCTAATCATGAAAACGTAATAGAGAAACCCAAATTGAGAGACATTCTACCAAATAACTAACTAGTCCTCATCAAAAGTGTCAATATCACAAAAAAACAAGGGTAGACTGAGGAACTGACTTTGATTGAAAGCTAATGAGCCACAAACAACTAAATGCAATGTGGGGTGTGGGAACAGGAAAAGGACATTGGGAGAAAAACTTGTGAAATTTGATTAAACTCTATGGTTCAGTTGTTAGTATGGAACAAGTGATAATTCCCTGGTTTGATAATTGTACTGTGGTTATGTCAGTTGTTAAAATTAGGAAAAGCTGAATGAAAGAAATACGGGAACTCTGTCCTATTTTTGCAAATTTTTTGAAAGTCTAAAATTATTTTAAAATAAAAAGTTGAAAAATATTAACAAGAGATATTTGGATAGTAAGTTTATGGGCCACTTTTGTTTTTTATGCTTTCCTCTTAAAAACAGTAAAACTAATTTTTGATTAAAATAAAATAACTTTGAAAAAAGAAACAAAAAATACCCTTAAGAATAGAAGATTTTGAGAATTCAGGATAAAGGTGAAAGATTAGACATTTAATACACAATGTTTAACAGGCATTGGACTCCTTTTGTTCTTTGTTTTGAAGATGTTTGTGGAGATCAAATGACATAATATATGTAAAAATGCTTTGAAAAGCATAAAACATGCTATGACTATTATCATCCTTTCGTCTATAGTCCTCATTTTCTTCTTGTAATGCTATTATTTATTAGTGCTAATTTCATTCCTGTTATTAATTTTCAGGGTGTTGTAGAGAAAAATTATAGGAACTTTGGTGTAAGACAGATCTGCCTGTCACCTAGTAGCTGCTCAATAAATATTTGTTGAATAAATTGAATGAATGAATATGAATGAGTCTTGGCTCTCTTACTTACTTGGTTTGCTATCTTTGAAAGTTATTTAACCCATTGACGAATTGTTTTCATATATATAAAACAGGGTAATATTGCCTGCTCTGAGGGGTTCCTCTGAGGACGAGGGAAAGGAATGTATGAAGGGGCTGTGCAATGTCTGACACTTAGTTCTTACTCTTTCATGGCAAAGCATTTTCACTGTCATCATCATCCTCATTGTTTCCATTCTCTGTTCTCTTGAATTGCTTCCTTTCCTTCTAACTAAAACTGCCCTGTTTCTCCACCTTCCCTTGGTCAAAAATCTTGTCTGCACTCTAAGGCCCCTCTCAAGTCATCTTTCTTCACTTAGCTCTTCAACATTTCACTCCTACCTTTCTTGTGGTTTATTATGACATATGCAAATGTGTGCGCGTGTTCGTGCGTGTGTAAGACTTAGTCTTTTACACTGTAAGTTCCTCGAGGTGCCATTTTGGTTTCCTATCTGTTAGTTCAGTGCCTGTCAGATAGGAAAAGCTAAACCATAAACTCTATGATGGAAAGGAGACCACATTTGTATTGATTCGCATTATTTCTCCTGAGCCTGCTCTTGTGTCTGGCCTATAATAGACATTCAATAAATATGGGATTGGATGGATATGATATAGGCAGCTGGCAAAAGTTTTTTGCATGTTGAATAATTTTGGTCACTTTTCTATTTTTTCTTTCAACCTCTCTGTAATTCCTGATTATTTAAATTCCTTCTTGAATATTGGACCAGATCCCTGCCCTTACTGTCAGAAGAACTGCATTCAAGTACCTTTGTGGTTGACTCCTACTTCCCTGTCAAGTTCAAGTCCCACCACACCATGAACCTCAGTGTGCATCTCAGGTCCCTATTCTTTGGATTATTTCCAAATTCCCACATAAACTCTGCACTCTTATTTCCATGAGCTTTTGCCCATGCTATTCCTTGTGTCTGCAACATCATCCCTCTGATTCTCAACCATTGCCTTCCAGTCAGCTTCGCGGGCAGCTTAAACGACAACTCAATGAATCTCTGAGCCCGTCTTGTTCTTTCCTATTCTCCTGCAGCAAATTGCTAGTAGCTTTATCTAGCTTCTATTTCACTCTTACTTAATAATACAAATTAGTTATTTACTTGTTTATAGGCTTTCTAGACTGGAGGGTCTCAAACTTTGATGTGCAAAAGAATTACCCAGACAGCTTGTTAAAAAAAGGAGATTTTTGGAATGCAGTCCCCCGTGCTCATGGCCATCACAGTGTTGGTCCAAGTTAAAAGGGAAAGATTCTCCAGACCCATCTTAAATGTGTGCAATGGAGATCTCTGACCAGAGGATCTTCATTTGTTACAAGTATCTCTGAATTGCACTTGGATCAATACTGGGACAGCGATGAGCATGTCTCATCTCACAGAATCTCTAGAACCTCACAGAGGCTGGCACTCCCAGGCCTGCAATCAATGAAAGGGACACATATGAATGTCCTTAAGTCAAGCAACAGAATTATGCCTCAGGCCTTTGCCAAATGAAAAGAGATTTCTAACCACTTGGTGAGAGGAGGGAAGTTACTTCGCAGGGAAAGTGGAGACAGGCCCCAAGCCCAAGGGAACTGCAGACTCATTTCGTCAGCAGAAAGCTGCAATTCTGCTCCTGTCCTCATCTACTTGAAGAATAAGAGGACCAGTCCAGGTCACGCGGGTAACGGGAAGGCTAATATAGGCAGCAGTAATGGATGATTTACTAGATCAAAGACCTTTAAGCCAGGCAGTAGAGATGACCCTTGCTTATTGATTATCATCCAATAGCTTTAAATTATCGTCAGTGCCCCAGGAGACAGACAGAGTAGGGCTGGTAAGGGAAGGGGCTTAACGAAATTCGATAAGTCATCCCCTGATAAGTTAAAGGCATGAAGCTCAGCATGCACATACCTTTCAAGTGCACTTACAAGAGGGAAAGAAGAAATGAAATAGGCTTCTAATTATTTAAATTGGACCTACACTCTCTGCTGAGCAGTGCATTAGCAAGCATTCTTTCTTCATGCAAGCTGTCAGTTAGGCCAGGAGAAGAAGATTAAACATGTCGGCAATAGGTGTGGAAATAATTGGGGGCAATAATTGGGAGAAATCCGGGCACCTTGATTGTGACTGCTGTCTAGTTCTCTCTTTCAAAATCTGAATTCACTTTAATGTGTTGATGGCCTCATCCAAACCGGATAGAATTTATTAACAATAAAAATAATTACAAAGATGGCTTGCATTTAGATAATCAGATAACAAGCCACAGTTTCGATTCTAAAGTGCCCTTACAAAGTAGATGCGCTATTCCTCTTCCGATACGAAGTCCCTCATTAGTTTTTAATTTAATCTAATTTTTATGATTACATTCAGGCTTAGGTCCAGGGTCTCGTTTTCCAAACTAGTAGTGTGGATTTCCCCCAGAGCTAGAGTGGCAAAGACTATGCTTATAGTTTGAGAATATTTAGTATATTTTCTAATAGAAAGTATACAATAAAAATTAGTTTAATCTGAATATTTCCCTAAAAAAGTTCTGAAGAAGGTGGCATTTCCCTTTGTGGCTCCCAACTTAGTTTTTGTTTAAAAACTCTGCATATCGTTCTTTTAACCTCATTTTCAAGGCTCAGAATCCTCTCCTTCTGAAGTTTCTCCCAGGAAGGGAATTGACACTAATTTTTAAAAATTTTAAATTATATTTAATGTGGATAGAAGCATCTATCTTATATTACAGAAATTCCAAGCATTAGGATTTAGAAAGAGGCATTATTTTGGAGACTAGAAGATCTTTCTAGCTAAATGTATGTGCAGGGTGGATTATCCCAACTCACTGTGGGGATGGTACCCTTGCCTCTGTGGAGCAGACGTGAGGGGATGTGTCAGCCGATGCTAATGTCAATGCTATCTTATGTTAGCCTAGTATTTTCCTGTTACAAGTTGAGTTTGCATTGACGATCTCATTAGGGCTCTCCATCAGTCCTAGGAGGAAGTCAGGGCAAATGTTTTCAGCCTTGTTTGGCTGAGGAGAAAATGAGGCTCAGAGAGATTGTGATTGATCAAAAGTCAAGTTCTAGAACCAGGACTATGATCTTTCTAATCTGCATCAATCTTAGCCTCTTCTTCCTCTGCTCCCTCCCCCCCGTCCCCCCCCCCCCCCCCACCCCCGACGTGAAACATCTACTACTGCACCCTCGTTGTGTGGGCACCAGAGATTTCCATGAGCTTCCCTGGAACCTTGCCCATAAAGCAAGTTTCCTCATCTAAAAGGGAGTACAATAAGGTGAAAAAGGAGAGAGGTAAAATCAATTAAGGGCACGAAAGTGTTAGAGAGCCTGCGATATAAATATTTATAGAGAGTTGTGTGAGAAGACAAGGAGTATTGGTCAACGGGATACAGAACTGAGGGAAAGGGCGCTGTGATGCATTAGGAAAAGCTTCATGAAATCTCATGAAGGGTCTAGCAAAATCTGAAGTAAGAGTAGGCACTAGACAGACCTGAAATTAGCCTTTTGCAAAGTGTATTTCCAAGAGAAACTCTGTGCTGAAAGGGTTCCGCTGCCAAACAATTTTGTGAAATATAGCATGTACTGTATTGGAAATGTGCAATTCTTAAGATATTGAGGACTTGGAAACCCTTCCAAAAGAAACCTGTTTAACTTTGTATCTTCCAGCCAAAGTGTGGGATTATAGAGCTTTAAAACATTTTTTTTAGAGAAAAATTAAAATTTTTGGTCGTGTAACATATAACTTTGGGAAGTACTAGCTTTGATCCACCGGCAGGCAGCTGAGATTTGGCTGTGTGACATGCAGAACTGAAGAGCAGTGGAGACCAGCCTTGCTGGATGGGCAATAAACCCTAAACCAGATAAACCAGAACACTGAAAATGTTGCTTCTTTATAAAAAACATTGAGCCATTTGAGGAGGGCTCTCAAGGTCCCAGAGGGAAATGGGAGAGCAGGAGGAAGAAAGCCAGAGGGGCATCTTGATTTTCAGTTTTTCTATGGGGCAGCGTGGTTACCTCAGAGGCGCTCCTGAGACAGAATCCCCGTCCCTGAAATGGTGATGGAGAGGTTGCTGGAGGAAATGGGGTGGAGGCTGGATCTAGGGCAGAGCCTGCTTGCCTTGGGGGATGAACACCTCCTCTTCCTTGGATAATGCTCTCAGCTCCTCTTCTTTGTAAGGTGACTCAATTAGCTGACAATCCAGCGATTGTGCCCTCCTGTCTTCTAGGAGAGCACAGGGTATATTTCTTCATTTCAGCTTTTGTCTGTCTCCCCCTCTTCCCCTTGTTAACTCAATCAAAATCTGCTCTAAGAAGCTTTCCTTCCCCACCATATCTAAAGCAGACCGCAATCTCTCAGTGTGCTGTGATTCTGTGTTATTTTCTTCCAAGATCCTCCCATATCATAGGTTAGTTCCACCAGGGAGGAACCTTCCCCATCCTCTGAGCCTAGAATGGTGCTTGGCACACAGTAGGGCCTCAATATTTATTGAATAAAAATTTGAATGTTGGCTTTTTAAAGAAATGGACACTTAGGTGTCTTACTCTCATTTGGTAAATGAGCAGATAAAGGAGAAGGGGCAGACTAGAAGAGCTACCTTTGTGCTCAACCATCGTGTTACATGCTTTTCCTAAAGTACTTCATTTAGGGCTCACCATATCCCCATCAGTGGGTATTATTCTATCATCACTGCCATTTTGCAGATGAAGAAACAGAAGGTCAGAGAGGTCTCACTTGCCTTAGGTCACCTGAGCACTAAACACAGAGCTCGGATGCTGCAGGTATATCTGAGGCTGTCTGTCCCATCAGCTTAGGGTCACAGAGAGGGTGTTGAGCTCAGTGTCAGGAGATGGGAATCCATTACAGAGCTTATCATGAATTAGCATTAGATTCTTGTTATTTAACATTTGACTCCAGAGGAAAACATGAATTTCTACTAATTTCTTCATTCTATTTACATGGCTTATATTAAGATTCCCCCTAAATTTAGCAATATTAGATCACATGGAGGGATTTTTCTGAAGGTTGATGATGACACAAACAACTTCATTAATACTCTTCCTATTCTGGACTGGATCTGTTTGGATAAAATATATAAATATTAAATTTGAGATGTATCCATGCCATTTTAGATACTTGTCATTCACTAGATGGCACTGTTGTATTAACTTTATCTATTTTCTGATTGGCTTAAAAGCTTTAAGAAGTATATTTCCTATGATACTAGCACTGTTGGACTATTCAGAATTTCCAGGTATAGTTACAAGGGCAGGGTGGAGACAAGCAAATATTATGTATAGGTTTCATTAGTAGGGATCCAAAATCTTAGTTTAGATTTTAGGACTATTACAAAATTGTAGTTTTTGTGGCAATGCAGCTATTGCTGGGTACACTGATGGACTGAAAAATAATGTCTTGCTAGATATTATGAGACCAAAATAATGGTCTCACTGAGTTATGGGAACTCTGTAGTGGCACCAATGGGGACAATTTCTGACAGATGTTAGAGGCAGAGGCAGAGAAGTATAAACAAGCCTGGGTAAACAGTAGATGTTCTAAAAAGCCTGGATAGTGGAATCGTCTTTTTAAGTTAATTGAATTTATCTCCTCCCTCAAAAGTCAGATTCCCTTGCAACTTTCTTATTTCTGCCAGTGGTACCATCATGTCCTCTCGAAAATATAGTTCTTGCCTACTTCCTTTCTCTTGTTCCTTTTCAATGCCCCGAATGGTTCATTCTCTAACACCTCTGTCTGGCCATTGTTAGCTTTCCATTCCCACTATCAAAATTATAGTTGAGGTCCTCATCATTTACCCCCATTTTGTAACCATCTCTCACTTGAGTTTTGAGTCTTCTTCCTCTACTGTACTTGTAGTCTTTGACTGGAATGATCTTCGTATTATGAGCCCCATGCTCACAGGTCAGCAATGACTCCCATGTAAACAAGACTTCTTGGCTTGGCTTCTAGGACCTCCCCTAGTCTGATCACAATTTACTTTTCAGACACATCTCCAATTCTCCAAATTAAATAAAAAATGAATGGAAAGCATATAACCCACTGTCTTGCACATAGTTGGTGCTAAGTAATAGGTAGCTGCTCCTATATCCATTATTGTTAGGCCTTTTTTTCTACTAGGTATGGGAAACCTTGTTTGTAGAGTCTCCATTAGATACTAGTCTTTGAACCAGGCATGCTGCATCTATTATTGTGTCTGATCATCATAACCTGTCCACTCTTGGAACCTGGGAAGGGGACCCCAGGTCCTGCTTTCTCTTGGCTGCACCCTTCTTGGCTCTCTCTTTGGTTCAGGGGTCCTTGGGCTAAGTGTGCCTGCTCATCCTGAGTCTGCTCCCACTGTGGGTAACCAGGACCCTGGAATTCCTTGCTCAAATATCCCTGAGTCTACTTTCAGGGCCTTCATGGGTGTCTTTGCCAGGTCTCTCCTCTTGGGGTGAGACTGTGCTGCCTGCTGGCTCAAGGGGTGACTGAGCTACAGCTGTTTGCAAGGGAAGGGACACGCCTATGTGGACAGGGCTTCAACTGGGGTGGCCCTTCACAGGTGTGTGAGGTCCTCGGCAGTGCAAGATGCAGCTGAGGGCGGGAGGAGAAGCAAGCCTGTGCTGTCACGTTCTGTTGCAGAACCCTGAAAAGTTGGCAAATTCTAAATCCAAGCCTGGCCTTCCAGGTTGTCATGAAGATATATATACCATGTTCAGGTAAGAGGATAACACTCTTCATAGTTTATTGGCTTCATTTCTAACTTTTAAATATTCAGACATGTGGGAGGTTGGCCTCCTTTTGTGCTCTTGCCCTGAGTCCTGCAAATGTTCAGGGTGGGCTTGCCTGTAAGAACCCCATGGCTTGAAGGTTATCATCCCCACTGTATAGAGAAAACTGATGCTCAGAGAGATTAAACACAATGTTTTATGATTCTAATACACACGGTTTCTTACATTTTAGATTTCTGAAATCGGGAAGCATCCTACAAACCATGACCTCTGCATTGTGTTTCATCAACATTGCTGCTTCTTTGTTAGTTGTACAGTAAACGATGGTATGTCTTAAACTGATGGTATCCTAGATTCATTTGACAAAATTTGTGGTTTGACAGGTTCACACAGGTAAGAGGTGGAGCTGGGATTCACACTCCTGTCAAGCTGACTCCAATGCCCACATCCCTACCCAGCTTCCCCAAGCACATCTTCCTGACGACACTCATTTCTCTTTCCACTCTCCTGCCTGTGTCCCCTCAGCATTTCGATATAGTCTGAAATATCTGTGGGGAGTAAAATCTGGCTTGGTTGAGAACCACTGCTTTAATCCCCATGGAGATTTCCCATATGGAGTCTGTGCTTCCCTGGGATGGGGAGAATAACCTTCATTGACTTGACCACGGGGATTGGGAGCACAGGGTCTTCCTATGTCGGAGTTTCCAATGAGAGGATTAGACTGCCAAGGTGATTGCATTGCATTTCTAATGAGTCAGTGATATAGTGGGAACAACACTAAAGAGCACCTGCTAATAAGGTGTATAGGAGACAGGTCCTATTGGTTTTAATCACATATTTTCTGACTCTTCAGCTCATTGTGAGCTCCCAGGAAACAGGGGTCCCTGTGTTTTCTAGATGTTTGGATACCATATGTAGTGATAAGAGCAGAGAATGCTCTAGTCAAGGCTGGATTTGAGTTCCTTACCATCTCTGCTCCTTACCAGCACAGAGATGCGGGAGTTGCCTTAACCTCCTTGAGCTTTTGTTTCCTCATCTGTGAAATGGGTCTGATAGTACCTACCTCAGAGATATGTAGTGAGATGTAAATGTGTTTGGCAAATGGTTGGTTCTCACACACATTAGATTCTTTCAGTTGAGGCCCTTAGGACAATAAAAGCTAAATGAATGAATAAATTCATAGCTCAAGCTCTATATGAGTTTATGTGTTAGACTTATTTGTACCTGTGCCCTACCTGGGTATTCAATCAGCCATTCATTCAACAAATGTTTAGCAACCATCTACTACGTATGAGACATTGTGCTGGGCTATGGGAACAGAACAGTGAATAAGAGAGTCAAGATCCCTGCACTCATTACAAATTGAGACAGAAGCTAGAAAGGAAACAAAAGAGGAGTTGAGACAGAGGAGAAGACAGAGGTGAGGTCAGGGTCTCAAGGCTGGCTGAGAAAGTTGTGTTTGAATTGAGTTGTGAAGAATGAGAACAAAGCATCCATGTAGCACGAGGCGTGTATCAGTCTGGATTCTCCAGAGAAACAGAATATATACATACACATACATAAAGAGATTCATTAGCAGGAACTGGCTCACATGATTACAGAGGCTGAGAAGTCCCAAGATCAGCAGTCAGCAACCTGGAGACCCAGGAGAACCAGTGCTGTAAGTTCCAATCTGCGTCTGAAGGCAGGAGAAGACCATGTCCCAGCTCGAGGCAGTCAGTCAGAGAGAGAGAATTCTCGATTATTCCAACTTTTTGTTCTATTCAGGTCTTCAGTGGCTTGGATGAGGCCCACCCAAGTAGGGAGAGCAATCTGCTTTACTCTGTCTACTGGTTCAACTGTTAATCTCATCCAGAAACACCCTTCTGGATACACCCAGAATAATGTTTAACCAAATAGCTGGGCACCCCGTGGCCAGGTCAAGTTGACTCATAAAATGAACCATCGTAAGGGGGAAATATTTTATCCCCTGAGACTGGGACTTAGCTTTTCTAATATGAAAGTTCCTAGAAGCCTGCTGTTCTTTCTGTGGTGAGAAGTTGGGTGGTTTATGGATGGCAGCCTTCTCCAGGAAAGTATCTATCCTCTGACTCCCTTTCCTCCTCCACCCACCCCGGAGGAGAGGTACAGACAGTATAGTTACCTTATGTGATAAATACATCCTATCTGCTGGCCTCTGGGAACTGTGTTACAGATCCTCAAGATGGCCTATTTCACCGGGGCCAGCCGTTTCCCACTTTTAACTTAAAAGTCTATTTAATTTATGTGTTTGGGGTCTCCAAGCAAGGGTTTCTCAACCTTGGCACTATGACATTTTGGGTTGGATAATTCTGTGTTTTAGGGGGCTGTCCTGGGCCTTGTAGATGTTTAGCAGCACCCCTGGACTCAACCCACTAGATGCCTGTGGCAGACCCTTCTTCCTTCAAATTGTGATGATCAAAAACGTCTCCGGTCACTAACAAATATCTGTGGGGAGTAAAATCTGACCCACTTGAGGACCACTGCTTTAATCCCCATGGAGATTTGCCATATGGAGTCTGTGCTTCCCCGGGACAGGGAAAGTAACCTTCATTGACCTGACCACAGGGATTGGGAGCACAGGGCCTTCCTATCTGGGAGTTTCCAGTAAGAGGATTGGACTGCCAAGGTGATTGGATTGCATTTCTAATGAGTCAAGCTGCCAACATCTGTTTGTGGTAATTGAGGACAGCTGTGATGCTGGCTTGGCTGAAACCTCCACAACCTTCCCCGGCCCCTCCAGGTATTTGAGCTGGCCCCAGCCATCCTGTCACGTCAACCTCTCTCAAGAAGATGCCGGCAAGGTCAGAGTGTTTGCGGAGAGTGCTATCAATCTAGACGGTGTCTTAGGTTTGACACTGCTGTGTTGATTGGGATGCAGGAGCAGTGTTCCTTCCTGTGAACTGCCTCTGAGGCACAGAAAAAAAAGTGTATACTATGAAAAAGCAAATCACAACCAATAATAATAATAATAACAACAACAGCAACTCACATATATATTCATCCTGCATGTACTATGTCCTGTTATGTAAAAGAGCTTTACCTGTCTTATTTCACTTATTCCTTATAACAACTTTCTGATGTAGGTACTATATTATTCACCTGTTACAGCTGAGACACAGAGAGCAAGAGGTGGAATTAGGATTATGCCTAAACAACTGATTCCAGAGTTTATACTGTGTCTATACGATGTGGACTGAATTTTCCAAATTCTATTTTAATTCTGTTAAATTACATACACACGTATTTATTCGTAACTAACATAACATAAAAGTCTGAAAGCAGACATACCAAAAAATTAGCAGTCCCTTTCTGGGTGGTTGCCTTAGTGGTGGGTTTTTTTTTTTTTGGTCTTCTTTAAACTTTTTGTATTTTCCAAGATTTCTATATTAAGTATTTATTATTTTCTATTGGAAGTTATATAGAAGTCTTAAAATATATATTTTGGAGAGGTGGTGAGAAGAGGAGCAGTGAGCTAGGAGGGTATTTTAGAAACTGAGTCCTTCCTGATGGAGTGTCTTCTGGGGAGAGAGGTGGCAAGCCGACCATCCTGGGCGCTGATTCTTTCACGGCTCTCTAGCTAAATTCCCGTTGAATCACATTCCAACATATTCCAATGCATTGCAGACGTTTTGGTGGGACTCTAGAATTTCTCCGAAACAACTGACTGTTTTTAAAGTCTCACTTGCTACTATGGGGACATTTCTCTGCGGGCAGCCTGCAGCAGGCTGTGTTTAGCTGCACACTCCTCCTCATGGCGCTCCTCCCCAAGGGAGGCTACACTGACGGCTGCTTTGCAGCCTGCGGTCCTGTGAGGACAGTGCAGACCTCCCTTAGGCATGGCTCTTTAGGGAGTGTGGTGATTTCCTAGCAGCAAGGTCACGCCTGCATCTGTACTAGCCCCACCTTCCATCTCCAAGGGCGGGGTGGAGACACTCTCGTGGGCATCAGCACAGCTTTCCTGGGAGTTTGTACCAGTGTGTGGTCCAGAGGACACACCCGCCCAGCTAACACTCTGCAGATCATTCTCCAGGAGAGAAGCTACGTTAGGGGTGAGAGTAGAATTCTAGTCTGTTTCAAAGCCTCATACTATTTTTCTTTTCTCTAGAAATCTCACCACGTATGGGTCCAATTAGAGGCAATTACAGAGTTGGCTTTGCATAGAATGGAAATTGCAGAGCAGACAGGTCGTGCCCAGCCTCATCCTCCTGGGGGTGGCAGAGGCTTCTGGTAACTGCTAGTTTGGCTTGGACATCGGATGCCAATGCAGGGATGAAAGAGTCTACCTCCTGCCCCCATGACCATCCCATCTTCAAAGGGTTGGGGAGGAAGAAAGGTCTGGGTTAGCATTTTTCTCGTGAAAGGCAGGGATGACCGGAGAAGCAGGAAGCTGCTGGGAGACAATAATATTTTTTTCACATTATCCTTGTTTACATGAAACCCAGCAGAGCCCCCAGTGGCTCCAGATGTCTGCCTTGACACTGTGCCTTTATTTTTTTTGGGAAGATTAGCCCTTAGCTAACACTGCTGCCAAACCTTCTCTTTTTACTGAGGAAGACTGGCCCTGAGCTAACATCCACGCCCATCTTTCTCTACTTTGTACATGGGATGCCTACCACAGCATGGCTTGCCAATCGGTGCTATGTCCGCACCTGGGATCCGAACCAGCGAACCCCAGGCCACTGGAGTGGAACGTGGGAACTTAACCACTGCGCCACTGGGCCAGCCCTGACACTGTGCCTTTAAACTCAGTCAACCCTCCGTGTCCATCACTGATGCTGGCTAATTAAAACCTTGAGGCCCCAAGCAGTATTCTTGGTAATTTCCTTGGATTTCCCGAGTTAGTTCCTGCCCTCGAGGAGCCTTTGATCTTCCCTAAAATTGCCACACACATGGGTCTACACACACACACACACACACACACACACACACACACACACGTTCAAGGTTCCATCTTCCATCTCTGGTCTTCTGTGCAGCCTTGGACCTGGGCAGATTTACCATCCCTGAGACGCTGATGCTGGTAACGTAATTGCTCTATTGGGACATAAGCATGAAACAGTTTTATTTTTTCTATAAACCTTCAACTGTGCTATGACAAAAGTCTCTTTCTCAAGTCCTGATGACAGAGTCTGTTATTTCGTGGCCATTTTCAGATGTTAAAATTCTAGTTCAGTTTAAATTGTAGTCTTTAATATGATTTGAATCTTATCCCCAACACTCTCCCCTCCCTGCCTCAGTCGTGGTCCAGGTTTGACCCATTGCCTGGGGTACAAGGTTCTTCTGTCTTCCACTTCTCTCACTTCAGCACTTCAAAGGGATTGAGTGTGGGTGGGAATGGCCTTCAGTAAGATGCCTTCTCTTCCTTCTCTCTTTTTGGGGATTAACTTACTTGGGTTGGAGGGCTTTGAGAGTCTGGGAAAGATGGACAGGCAGGTTTATCTCACGGTAACAAGTTGCATGTCACGATGATCACCTGGAGGTGATCCTGGTTATCTTACGGCCCCATGTGTTTCTGCCTCCTTCTGGTGACCTCTTTACTGCTAGTAGTTTAGCGATCAGTTTCTCCCAGCCTTCTCCATCACTGAGATTCCCCCCAGAGAGGGCAGCCACATGCCTCTAGCACCCTGAGATTGGTCTGCACCCCACTCTCTTTTCTAGGGGGGCAGCTCCTCTCTCAGTGGCCACCAGGAGGGCCCCAGGGCTCCTGTCTTTCCTCAGTCCTCTTTCACATGAAAGAGCTGTTGAGGTCTTCTTTGCTGCAGGAAAGTAGGATGAGGAGCTCCCATCCTTTTCTTCCTAGGCACCCTGTGCCACAGTCCCTTCTCACCCTGATAAAGTGGGCCTCTCTGGCAAACTTTGAACCTTTAAATGGGCACTAGTCTCCATCTTCAAGAATATCACCTTTCATTAAGAGTGAAGTTCTCCTGATAACTCTCTGTGTCAGCTGCAGAAGCTCTGATAGCTCCAACCAGGGACCGTGGTTATGATTCAGTTGCAGTCATAAGAATCTAAATAATATGTGATAGTAGTAATGAGAAGGAAGATATTTTAGCTCACACGTGTCTCTAGTGCCATGAGACATTTGATTAGTTCTTTTCACTTACTCATCAATTCTTTCAGCACATACTACTTACTCAGTGGTTACTACATGCCAAACAAAGAGCTGGGATAGGGAAAAATTACACAAGGCCCTTGCCCTAAAGATTATTGTCTAATGGCGAATGATGAGTAAGCTGTTTGCCCTGCAGAGAAGAGATGGGGTTTGGGAGGGAGGCCAGTTCAGGCTGGAAGAATAGACACATGGGAGTGTGTTTGGAATCTCAAGTAGTTCTTGCACGTGGTCTTCCCAGAGGGTCAGATAAATGGTCAGGGGTGAGATCATAGGCTTGTTTGATGGATTAAAATTCAATCTTTATTTTGTAAGTATTGAAGAGTCACCAAATTCCTTTAAGAGGAACAGTAATAAGATAAATTTTGCATTTTAGAAAGGTTGCTCTGGTGACAATGTGGAGAAAATACTGGAGAGTCAGAGACTAAGAATGAGCCTAGTGGCAAGAGGATTATTTAGGACACTATGGCAATGGTCCAGGTGGAAAATGAAATGGCCTTGACGTAAGGAAGTGTCAGTGGGGATGAAGAGCATGGAAGACATTGAGAAATAGAGTCAAGAGGATTTGGGCACTAACTGGACATAGGGGATGAATAAAGAGTTGAGGTTCACCTTTAGATTTATGGTTTGGGAACTGGTTGTCTGCTAAGGAAGGAAGCCCAGGTTCTGTGGTCTAGTCCATGTGGGCTGATTCCACCTTGCAGTTGCTTAAAATTAAAGTAACAGTCCTAACATCTCTGTCTTACAGAAACAAATAAACATATTCAATCTGACAGATGAAGAATATGTATGGTCAGCTATGATCAATGCAGTGTTCCTGGCCAGCTCTCTATTTCATCACAATGTGGCTGCTCACAGGTGTGGTTTGTCTATCCTCCCAGAATGCCACTGGAGGAGGGAGCAGAGGTCAGGTGTCCGTGTAGTTCTCCAGTTGAGCCATGCCAAATACATTTTGTAAGCACCTTTTTAGCATTTGCTGAGTTTGGGGCCTATAAATTAAAATGGCTGCTAGACTAGGAAGGAGTTTTCATTCCTTTCCCTGGAGAGAGCCATCAGGGAAGTGCCCATCAAGTTAGTTAACAGTTGGACTGCAGAATAGTGGACAGTCTGGGGTTGAGAGGTGCAATGGAACATTGGCAGTGGAAGCAACAGGGAAATATAACAACATTTAAAAGGTGTGAGCGTAACCCATGAAGGAAGCCTCAGATTAACTGGACTGTCTGTTGTGGGGGATGCTATAAGCCATGATTTCATGTAATGGACCTCTTCCCTTGTTTCTCTCATCAAGCTTTTCTGTATCCTAGGAGCTTCCCTCTAAGCATGGCAAAGAATAGAAAATCATCCAATGTCATGGATAAAACATCCCAGTAGACATTGGATGATTAGTAGCCATCTGTGGAATCTTCAGTGGACTATTGTAATTGCTGGTAATTCCTTTTTAGGGAAAATGAGGCTATTGTTATACTTGTGATAGACTTTGAAAATAAATTTCCATACCCCCTTCCTCTAATTTTGTTCCATTAGTGGGTAAAATTTCGATACACTTGGACTATGACCTTCACAGAAGGTCCATGAAGTCTTAAAAGTGGTCCATGATGTGAATGACAAGAATGGCGTAAATATGGGTCTGCATCCTAGGGTCCAAGGGAGAGTCCTGCTGTTGTATGTTCTGTATGCTGAGAGTCAGGAATGAGTTTCTCAACTGAGAAAATGTGGGGCACCTGATATTATGTATTAATTTGTTCACTTATTTATTACACACTACACTAGAAAATACCTGAGGATAGGGGACTTGTCAATTTTGTTTTCCACTGTATGCCAGTGCATACAGTGCACATTGTGGGGTCCATAGAGGCTCTCCATAGATATTTGTGAAATGGGTGAATGATGAACAAATGAACTCCAGAAGTATCTGAAATCTAAAGAAGTGAATAGAGGAATCTAGAGAGTTTTCGTATTCAGAAGAGTCAGAAATGGGGCTGGAACTGGGGTAGGGATGAAGAATCTCAGACCAGGGAGACGAGGTCAGGTCTAGCAGGTCAAAAGCATGTGAGGAGGGATGGGGGATCACAGAAAAGAGGCTTGTTTACATGTTGGGGGGAGTAAGAGAGGGAGAGTAGGGGTGTTGGTGCATGGCTGGCCTTGAAAGGGAAGAACAGTTGATGCGAAGGCCATCATTTTGTCTTTGGTCTTAAACATGACCTTGTCATGGAAACAATTTGTCTCATTCACTGTAAATTTCCTGGAGAATTTAAAACACCCCTGGAGCTACCCATGATCTATATTTATTTCGGAAGAACGAACCATGCCTTACTTCGCACAGTTTTGGTAAAGCTCTTAGCTCCTATGAAACACAACTGAAAGGGGAACCACTATTTATGAGCACCGACTCCGTGCTAGAACTCACGTTAGGTTTTTCCAGGGCGCCTCTATGGCTTGGCATTTTCATCACCATAACAGCCCTAGTTACCATTTATTAAGGACTTTCAATCTTTCTGATACTGTCCAAATTGCTTTACCTATATTTTTCATGTTAATTCTCACAGTAGTCCTGCAGATTAGAAATTACCAGCTGTATTTTACTGATGAGGACTTCTGAGGTTTAAGAAATTAACTTGCCCAAGATCATATAGGAAACAGGTGATGAAAGTGGAATTTGAACTCTTATTTGCCTTATTTCTGAGTCCATGTTAACAGGAGCACATATCAGTCCATGGGAGGGACGGATGGGGGAGCAGAGCCCGGCTGCCTAGGTCCACCTATAACCACGACTCTCCAGCAACTGTCACCGTGTTGACCTCAGCAGGGAACCAAGTCCAGCCTCCCACACGGGTCCTCAATGCTTCTGCACACTCTTTCCTAAAGATCTTCTTTTATCTTATTTTTTACTTTCATGCCCCTAACCTGTTGGTTTTTTCCCACTCAAAGAGAAAGTGGTTTAGAAGATTTCTTAAAAAATGTTTACTTAATTAAATCCAAGGGTTGGCTTATTTGGTGGTGTTCAGCTTCTTTGGCAGACTTGTTTCTATGGCACAAAAACAACTTAACATCATCTTGACAACTTCATAAGTCTAGTGCCAATTTTTACAACGGAAAAGGAAACTTCTAGATTCCATATTAAATATGGTACTTGGAGAAAGAAGAGAAAATGGCCTCGTGGCTATGTGTTGAAGTTGTTGTTGGGGAGCAAAGGGTACCTTAATGATTTAGTTAGGGTGCGATGAGATAGAGGAGTCAACAGGGGGCTGCTAAGGCAGGGCTGTGCTGGGTAAATTCAGGGTTGGCTCCTTGCCCGGTGCACAGACACCCCTGGTGTCTTGTGTCACATCCCCATCAGACCACCTTTGATTTCAACTGTCTTTGCTCAGGATGACTCTATGTGAGCTCAGCTTCTCTCATGCTAAGAGTGTTCTGCTTGAAGCATAAACCGTGTGTTTCCACTTTCTGTCCTAGTACCTAGGAGCCCACTCGGCATACACAGGTACAGCTGGGAAGTGTGTGTGTGTGTGTATGTGTGTGTGTATTTAACACTCATGGGAACAACCTCCAACCAGTGGGGGCCAAGAGCCAATAGATCAATGCTCCAGCCTCTTGTCCTTCAGGCGGGGAATTTTAGGACTTTTTCTAGATAGTTCTCAGAAGGTCCCAGTGTACTTAAGAGCGGTGACCTCAATAACGTACCCTTATGTTGGCTTCTACTCCGTCTTTTTCTCACTTTTCCCATTTTCTTATTTATGTTTCCCGGGATTACTTACACCAAGTTCTTGCCTCAGGCTTTGCTTTTTGGAGAACCTAAACTGAGATATCTACATAGACTCAAAGCAGAATTTTCAGCACAATAAGAATCAATCTCTTAGCAACTCACTATAATCAAACTCACATGAGACTAATGTATAAATCACAATGATAAATGTTAATTTATGAAGATTCCTATACTACCAAGTGGACCAGAATACTCATATCTCTGGACAGATCACACTCTTTGCTCCGGGACAGAGTTGGTGGTAGACTGACATTCCTGCTCTTTGACTCCTTTTTCTGACATCCATGCCAATAACTTGCACTCTGTTAGGGCATTCCTTTCTTGAACGTATTTAGGCTGTAGCTTTCTCTTACAAATAGGGCAGGTTCAATTTGATTTTCAAAATCTGCTTATGAATCTCATTGGTTCATTTTGAGTTTACAGTTCTCAGGGATTCACTTTTCTCAATTTCCTTGTACTGATGACAGCTTACCTTCCTCAATCACCTTTTGGTGAAGCGAGAATATGGAAAATACAGGAAAAGGAGAAAAGTGTCGGGGAAAGCACCTGAGGGCCTTTCTGTTTAAAGCTCAGTACACAAACTGATATTCATAATGACAGCTTGACAGCATCCGAAACCATCTCAGTATGCTCTGTAAGAGCTTCGACAGATTTTTATCCCCAAACAATTAAAATAAATACATTTTCAAATCAAAGAATTAAGCTATGGTTATCTGAAACTCATTTGTAACTAAAAGCACAGTTCCTGATAATTTTGGATAACCATGTATAACTCGTATTTCTTGACTATTCATTTTGCAGAAGAAACTCATTGCTGGCATATTCTAAATAATTTGCTATGCACGACTTCCTTCCATTCTTACTGCCACAGCCCTATTTTGACCTTTTCCTCCATCTAGATTACATCAAGAGCCTCCAAGCAGTCTTCTCGATTACAAGGATCCCTCTAACCCATCCTTTACAACAAATCCAGGGGGATCTTCCTTTTACACATATCTGATTATGTCACAATCCTGCTTGAAACCCTCCAATGGTTCTGGGTAGACATTACTGATGCTTGCTGATATTTCCAGTTCTCCTCTCCTTCCACGAATATGGGAGAAATATGTTTCCCATCCTCCTCAAATCCAGCCATGGCCATATGATTTGCTTTGCCCAGAGAAATAGGAGCACTGGTCACTTCCAGGTGAAAGCTCCTGCTATGGACTGAATCGTGGCCCCCTTCCCCCAGTTCATATGTTGAAGCCTTAAGCATCAGTGTGGCACTGTCTGGAGACAGGATCTTTAAGAGGTAATTATAGTTAAAAGAGGTCATAAGGGTAGGGTCCTGATCTGATAGGACTGTGGCCTTATAAGAAGAAGAAGAGATCTCTCTGTCTCTGTCTCTCTCTGCCGTGTGAGGACACAGTGAGAAGGCAAGCGTCTGCACATCAGGAAAAGAGCATTCACTAGAACCTGACCTGTTGGTACCCTGATCTGAGACTGCTAGCCTTCAGGGCTGTGAGAAAACAAATTTCTGTTGTTTCAGCCACCCACTCTATGGTATTCTGTTATGGCAACCCAAGCTGATTAATCTAGCTCCCTTTTGATTTGATAAACTCTGAAGCCTTGTCTTGACATAACGGCATCATAATGTGATGGAACTTTTACAGTGTGAGTTCCTAAGTGTGTTCAACAGAACAATGACCCCACAAAGATGTCCACACCATATTCCCCAGAAGCTGTGCATATGTTACCCTATGTGGCAGAAGCGATTTTGCAGATGTGATTAAAGTTATGGACCTTGACATGTGGAGATTATCTGGGTAATCCCAATCTAATGGTGAGTTCTTAAAGATTTCTGACTGTGGCCAGACAGAAGTGTGATGACGGAAGAATGGTGAGATAGATGCTTTGAAGATGGAGGAAGGGGGCCACAAGCCAAGGGATTCAGGCAGCCTCTAGAAGCTGGACAAGACTAGGAAATAGGTCCTCCACTGGAGAATCCAGAAAGGAATGCAGCTTGTTTACATGTTGATTTTAGCCCTGTGAGACCTGTGTCAGACTTTTGAACTACAGAACTATAGGATAAGCTCATGTTGTCTCAAACCACCAAGTCTGTGGTAATTTGTTACAGCAGCGATAGAAAACTAATACACCCGGTATGGTAGATTGTATCAATGGTCACAGATTCTTCCTTTCTTGCATCCGTATCTTTACTGGATGACATTGTAGATTCTTCTGTCAAGAGGTGGAGGTTATTTCTCCATGCCTTCAAACCGGGTTGACGATTCTTCTTTCTAAACGGGAGTGATTACTGAGGTTATCTGGTCTGTATTCCACCATTGTGTGTTAAGTGTGTGTCTGTGGTGATGGCAGTGATGGGAAGATGGAGTGGTGGTTGGTTCAATTTAACTTTTTTAGTTCCCAGGTATCTGGTCCAGGAGGAGTTATGTGTCGGTACCTGATGTAAAGACCACTGTTGTCCCTCTTTTCCTGCGAGTGAAGAGACTACTAAAGGCTAACAGTGTCCTGGACTTTGAGCTCAATGCTATGATTGGCCGGGACTTTCAGTTTTCCCCCTGGGGTTGGATTTGGTTTTTTCAAAGTGCGGAAGAAGAGTGAACCAACTATAGACTGTGGTAGTAACGTTGCGTGCTCATCCATACCTGAATCTCCTCTCCCTCTGGGCATATGAGGGGATTAAATTTCTCCATCTCTATGGCAAATATGTGCGGCCATGAGGCTTGTTCTGACCAATAGATTGGAATCTGCAGTGATGTAGGTTGTGTATGAGCTAAAGCATTTTATTGCTGGGATGATACACTTCAGCATTCTTCTCCTACTATGGTGATTATGAAGGCATGCGTTGAGATGGAGGTGCCCAGATTGCTGAGCTGCCATGTGGAGGACAGATTCCCTGAAGAATCCCCATAGCTCATACTGGACTTTGTATGAGTGAGAAACTTTTTTGTATTAAACTGCTGATATCTTGCTGCTTTTGTTGCTCCAGCAGAACACTAACCCTGACTATTATGTAATATAATTGGATGGTCTGGAGTTGAGTGTTGACTCTTACTATGTAACCATGAGCAAATTACTTAATTTGTCTAGGTTTAAATTGGTGTAATACCTATTTCTTGGGATTGTTAGCATTAAATGAAGAAATGCATATGAAGTGTTTAGCATAATGTCTAGTACAAAGGAATAAGTGTTAGTTTAATAAATATTAGTTACTACCATTATCAAAATCACCACCGTTATCATCACTAACACTGAGATTCTGGCTAGGCATAACTGGAAAGAATGAAGTAAGAGCCTTCTTAAAGGGTGAGTTCGACGTGCTCTTCACCTTTGAATTGCAGAAGTGGTCATGGTTGGTAATCTCTAATTTCAAGAATGAACAGAAACCACAAGTCCAATGGGGACTTCCGGGTAGCATTTCAACAAGGGAATCAGAAACATTGGATTAGGGGCTGCAATTGTAAGAATTATCTATGTACTCGTGAATCTTTCTAACATCCTTAGATTTGCTATTTTTACTGTTCCATATCTCTTTTAAATTGCAATAAAAGCCTTAAAGTGCCTGGGTCCTTGGAGCATTTTAAGAAGGAGGAGGGGTGCTGGGGAAGCTGTGCCTTACTCTTTGACCAACTCCAAGATCAAGGGAAGGAAAGAACCATAAATGCATAACATTGGTAAGGCAGGATATGGAGTAAGGAGCTGGTTGCATCTTGGGACTCTGTGGAAAGAAGAAATGGAGAATACTGGAGCCTGAGTTGGGCCCTGGATATTCCTTAGACTTATGTTCTGAAAAGTGCATGTCATCTCCCTAAAGGGTACACTGGCAGAATGGAAAAGAAAGTGCTCAAAGCCCATTAGACAGGAAGGAGACAGAAAAATCACAAGTGGATGCAATGACTGAAAACAGAAAAGATTTGGGGCTTTCTGGAGTTGGGTTAAATAGCCCAATGCAGCCAAACTCTCAGAAGGCGTTAGTGAATTGCAGCACTGGAGAACACGACCCTGAGTCATGTGGGGAAAAAGTTATTTATTTTTATTTTTATTATTTTGAAGAAGATTAGCCCTGAGCTAACTACTGCCAATCCTCCTTTTTTTGCTGAGGAAGACTGGTCCTGAGCTAACATCCATGCCCATCTTCCTCTACGTTATACGTGGGACGCCTACCACAGAATGGCTTTTGCCAAGTGGTGCCGTGTCCGCACCCGGGATCTGAACCAGCGATCCTCGGGCCACCCGAGAAGCGGAACGTGCGAACTTAACCGCTGCGCCACGGGGCCGGCCCCCAAAAGTTATGTTCTGAATGTACTTTTTTAGAAAAGTAAGCCAGTATATAAATATACTTTATGAAAGATCTCAATTAAACTAGTTAAAGCAATAATAAAGCAAAACCTTTATGGACTTAAGGAAGAGAGTTTCATTTATCTGAAATAGTCATTTATATAGAGAAGTGAATTCTCAGATAATTTCTTCATTCAATGAGTCAGGGATGGGCACAGTCTGGCCTGTGGGCCGAACTGGGCCATGCATTCATCATACATTGCTTATGGCTGCTTTTGGGCTACAATGCAGAGTAGCAGAATAGTTGAGTAGTTGCAACAAGACTATATGGTCCGCTAGCCTGAAATATTTGCTATTTGGCCCTTTACAGAAAGAGTTTGCTGACCCCTGCATTAGATAATTATTGTGCATCTCCAATGTGCCTGCTACTTTGCTCCAAATGTGCCACAAGCCAACTTGATGCCCACCTCTCTGGAGCCCTAACAGTCAGAGGCATCACAGCATCTTCCAAAGCGGACATTCACGAAAAGTCGCCCTGTGGACTTGGGGAGAGGAGAGCGTCTGACTTGTTGGCACACTTTGCCGATGCAGCAGTGGTCAGTGGCCTGGCCCTACGCTTTGGGAATGTGTGAGGATACATGGGTAGGAAATTACCTGAGGACTGAGTGCTATTAGATGGTCTCTTATAGCTGCTAAGCTTGCTAGTACTCACTCGTAAAAACTGGTCCAAATCTCATTTTAAAGTTAAATACCCCACTAAGGATTCGCCTTTGTTTCTGAGCGACATGCCTCTAAGTCAACTTCTTCAGGCCATCTCGATTCCAAAAGAAAGTCGTGCACCAGGCCCCACTTCTGTCCTAAGGGGCTCCGCTTTCCTAAGGTGAGAGAGAGACATTTTTCAAAGGAAACAGCCTTAAACAATAAGCAGTAACAAAAAGAATTGCACACAAGAGCTGCTTCTGGCAAATGTTTAACAGCTGGAGAAGTTGAGGACCTCTAACCTTATTCAATCATTATCTCCCAGAAATGCCTCACACAGGGAGAGGGTAAAAATGCAAACAGAATCAGTTATACATACACACACAAAACAAACCCACAATTAAGAAAAAATAACAGCTCTCCACACCAAGCAGCTTTTTGTTGTAGACACTGATTTTTGCCTTGAGTCTTTCCTCATTATGAAACAGCAATATAATACTTTATAGGAAAACAAAACACTTAGCTTAACCTTTGGTAGGTGTGTAATTAGGAACATAACATGAAAGATGGCCCCATACTCCATTCACAGAGGTTTTGTCTTTTAAGACCAGGGAAAGTTTGGAATTATAACAGGCAATTTCAGAGATGCTAATTAGAAATGCAGCAACCAGTTTTACTAACGTGCTGAGAACTAAGCTTTCCAGAAATTAGTCAAGCTAGAGGCAGTGATCTCACTTTGTCTGGTTCTGAGAGCTTTCTAATTTGAGAAAGAGGATAATAATGGTGGATGTATATGCGTGAATATATATATATATGCAACCAATGCATTATATTTAAGATGAAATCAGCCCATGGCCTTAGCAGGAGGAATATTCTTTGGTTCTCTGTCTCTGGTAACATTTCTCAACCTGCTGTTCCAGGAATCTGGAGATTTCTGTCAATGATGCTGGCCAGGCATTTGCCCTTTGGTACCACTTTTCTCTATTGGTTTTTGTACAACTTTTTGGTTAACAACCTGGCTAAGTTTCAAAATTACCCATGAAGGTAAAAAGCTATGGTTATATACATGTAGAAATATGATATGAATATAGGTTCTTTAACTCTTTGTAAGTAACCTGTATATTTCCCCCCCATGTTTCCCCAAGTGCCCGCACAGACTTTGCTATGTATTAGGAACTGGATACATATTTCGTGAATTAATGAATGATTTTCTCAATTCAATTAGACATCGTTTACCACAATAGTCGGTTTAAAAAAAATCATCAGAGATTTTGTATCCTAGTTTCTCATCCTCGCTGCCATGCTCTTGGTGCTATTTGGAAATTTTCTATTTAGTGCTTTATGTCCCTGGGGAAGAAAAGTTTTGTTTAGAATCTCAACCTTGGATGTGGGTGAATTGTAGTCCAGTGTATAAAATGCCATCTTAAGTATAATGGTCTAGAAGTTTCCTGTGCTCCGATTCACAGAAAGTAAACATGATCTCAAGTCATAGCCACCTTACTACGCTATACTGAAGTAGCCTCTTCTCTCGCTTCCTAGAGCAATTTTGTACTTTACGATTTTGCTCATTCAATTATATCCAAAGACATTTGTTATTAATTGAAACCATTTTAGAATCTTTATAATTTTAAATTCATCTCTTGAAGGAAATTTTAAGCGCTGCCATTGACCATTCTTGGGACGTTGGGCAAGTTATTAAACCCAGCCTCAGTTTCTCTATCTGCAAACAGGGGTGGTGAGAGAATCTATCTCACAGGATTGCTGCAAGGATTAAATATTTTAACCTGCCCAATGGCAAGTGCCCAATGCATGTTAACAATTAAACAATACTACTACTATTATTATTGTTATGATCAGATCTTTGAGGACAGAGACAATCTCATATTTCACAGTATCAGCACAACGTTCAATCAACATTTCTTGCATTGGCTTTAGCTTACAGGGCAGCAAGGAGTTTCAATACAGTCTACAAAATAACTCTGGGGTTGGTATTTCTCTGCAGCATCATCAGAACAAGCTGCCCTGGCTGATAGGAGACCCAAGTCTTTGATTCAAGTGGCTTAACCTCTGCATTCTTTTCTCATAGCCTCCAGTTCAAATGCTTAGCTTTCCACTTCCCATTGTCTCTCAGAGAATGAGTTGGTTTAGGCTGACCGCTGGCTCCTGATCTTTGGAGAAAGATTCTTTATAGATCTCTGCACTTATGAACCAATTGTATAGAGCCCTTGCTGAGCGGAGGAAAAGTTGTACAAACAGGAATGAAAAGAAGCAGTTGTCCCTGGGCTTATCACTAGACCTGGGAAATGGATAATAAGGGAAATCTGAGGATGTCATGGAGATCTTGCTATTAGGACCACTAAGTTCTTTCCTAAATGATTTTGAGCACGTTTGCATATTTAAAAGAAACACACTAACTCTTTCTAAATTTCCTTCCTAAGTGCTGTATTAATATGAATTCAAATGACAGTTTTTCAAACTGGACCCAACATTTTCATACTCTAGGTTTGAGAAGAGATTCTCCCTTTCTGATAAGTAATATATTGTTTATTGGTTAAAATCCAGTGTCCTTATTAAGAAAATTTATGTGAGATGCAGTCAAGTCTCTGACAGCCACATTCTCCACGAAGATTAGCATATTGTAGAAGCTCTAGGCAATGGGAAATGGGGCTGGAGACACAGAGAGGGATCTGATTCTAGAAAGCCCTGCCTGTCTAAATGGGGCTGGGACTTTTATCTTTTAGGTAATGGGAAGCTGTTAGCAGTTTTTAATCAGAAGATTAACATAGTCATATTTGTGTTTGAGAAAGGCTACTCTTGCCGCAGCCGTGTGTGTGTGTGTGTGTGTGTGTGTGTGTGTGTGATGGTAGACAGGTTGGAGATTAGTTCAGAGATTAATTCTAGGTGAAAGATGGTGCGAGCTGAATGAAGGCAGCAGAGGTGGAGATGGAGAAGAGACAGATTTTAAGGAGGTAGCTCTTAATGACTGGTGTGGTTGGTTTTTGGTGGTTGGTTGTATCTTATGAGGGAAGAGGAAGCTTTGGCTGAGTGGAAGATGTTGGGTTCCTTAAGTCTTTTTTATTGAGGGAGGAAATGTAGGTGGACAAAGTGGTTTCATGACTTCAGTTATCGACTATAAGTTGATGACTCCCAGATCCATACTTCCAGTCCCGATATTATTCCCCAGACCCATACCCAGCTCTTTACTGGATGACTACTTCTGGCCCACAGGCACCTGAAACCCAGCATGTCCCCAAACGGATATGGTGATTTTTGCTTTTCAAGTCCTCTACTCATTCTTAACTCCCTCAGTGAGCGATGCTAATTCCTTCCCTGTTGTTGCCTTTGCCAAAAATTTGGGGATTGTTCTTGATTCATCTCTTTGTATGACCCACATCTAATTATCCTCAAATTCTGTCAGTTTGACATCTTTAATATATCTTCAGTCTGTCCATTATTTTCCCTACAAGAACAGGAAGTAGAAGTAAGGTGCTGAGGTTACTGCCAGGACATGGGGGGCTGTATTAGAATTTAAGATTCCAGAGATATTTCTATTCCAAATGATTAAAGTGAGTTTTTATGCAGTGGCTGGAGATTAGTGGATATGTTAGTCCATTTGGGGTACTCTAATAAAATATCATAGACTGGGTTGCTTAAACAATATATGTGAATTTCTCAAAGTTTTGGAACCTGGGAAGTCCAAGATAAAGGTGCCAGCAGATTCCATGTCTTGGTGAAGGCCTGCTTCCTGGTTTATAGATGGTTTATAGGCATCTTCTTGGGGTAAAAGAGCTCTCTGGGGTCTCATTTATAATGGCAGTAATCCCATTCAGGAGTGTTTCACCTTCATGGTCTCATTACCTCCCATCTCCTAATACCAACGCATTGGGGTTTAGAATTTCAACATATGAATTTTTGGGAGATGTAAATATTCAGTCCATAATAGTGGGTCAGGTATGATCTAGCGAGGTCACAGGATTGGCAAGGTGAGGTGCATATTTCTTTTGGCCCAACATATGAGTCTTTTTCCTATGTATGGGGGAATTCTCACCTTTTAATTCAAAACAGTTGAAAACGCCAGATACTCACCTTGTTAGCTTCACTTGCAGCTAAGACATGCATGGGACCCAGGTGCCACCAACTAGTTGTAACCACCTGCACTTTGAATCTAGAGTCATAGTAGCAGAAATAGCATATGATGTGGCAAGGTCATGAGCCTAACACAGAGGTGATATTGATGATAGTGGTTGCAGACAGATTCAATTCTGGTGCAGAAACGGCAGCAGGATAAAGAGTAACATCTAGTAGATTGATGGTCCTTGCTAGACCAGTTCTGTGGTGTGCTTTTGGACAGTGGTGCTAGCTGCTTGGACTTGTGCTCTCCCAATGAGTCTGGAAATGTGTCAGACATTCTTTCAGCCGCAATGACAGAAAACACAACTAGTAGTGACTTGAGCCACTGGGGATTTTTCCACCCATAAAATAAAAAGTCTGGAGTTAAGTAGCTACTGACAATTGTTCCAACAGGTTGATGGTATCAAGGCTCTCTGATGGCTTCTTGCTCTTTCCCTTCAACTGCAATCTCTGTTCAAGACTGGAGGAAGGGGAGACAGGTCAGTACCGGTTATATCTTTCTGTTTTACCAGGGAAGCCAAAGCTTTCCTGGAAGCCCTAGCAGACTTAAGCTTCCATCTTGTTGGCCAGAGCTGAGTAATATGGCCTACTAGCTACATGGAAAGGGGGGAAATGAATATTTAGTGAGTATTTGGAGTGTCCGACCTCTATCACCGAAGAGGGCAATGAAGAAATAAGTTGAGAAAGGAACAGCCAGTCTACACTGTCTTCCAGAGTGAGCTACCTAGTGTCCTTAAAATAAACCCTTTTTTATCCTTGGTGTTGCTTCAATCAACCAGGGTCAGTCTCTTGTTTTCCACAGAGAGCCCTGTATGGTAATCCAAAGCTTGGCATCTAACATAATCAAAGATGAAATGAGACAGGAATTAAAGATAATTCTAAAAGCTTAGTTGACTTAGAGAATGGTGCCTCTATTGATTGAAATAAGGAAAACACTTACTAAGGAATGAATGGTTTATAGTGTTACATTATTTACTTCATCCTCTGCTTTTAAAAAGGGAAATGTGTTAATATAGTTGAATCTCTAATTGGTAATATGTACGGCAAAGATATTTTTGAACTGGGAGGAACTCACTTTGCTTGTTTCAGGTCCGTAGTCATCTCTTCCACCTTCTGGCTAGCTTTTCCTGAGACATTTGTAGGCCACTTTGAATTTTCACTATTATTATGGTTGCTTTGAGAAGGGGGCTCCAGCTTGTGTGTGCATAGGCCTTATTCCATAAATGAAAGAATTAATTGTTCATTAAGGCAGTAAATGAAGCTGATTAAGTAGTAATTTAGTGAATCAATTACAATATAAGTTCATAAAAATGCAACTCTTAGTTATTGATTTCCCTTTTATTACTTTTTTCTTTAGGGCAAAATTTATTGAAAATAAGCAGTAAGAAAACTCTGTGTCGGGTTCAACTAGCAAATGCCACTGTCTGTCTACACACTGCCAGGTACTGTTTTCTACCTCGGGGCCTTTGCACATGTGCCCTCTGTGCCTGGCTAACTTCTGCTCCTCCTTTAAGACACTGGTTTGTGTCGCCTCCTCCAGAAAGCCTTCCTTGACTCCCTAAGTTTAGATAGCCCTCCTTCAGAGGGAAGGCCCCTTGTTTTATTTATTTCTTTATTCTGTGTACCTAGAACAGAGCCAGGCACATTTTAGTTTCTCAATGCCTGCTTGTTGAATGAAAGAATGAAGCTGTATCAGAGAACTTACAGCTAGTTGGATATTGGTCTTGATCAATGGAAGGAGGAGAGTGCATACTGAAGGAAGGAAGGAGGGAAGAAAGAAGGAAAGAAAGGAAAGAAAGGAAAGAGCTTTAAGCCATTTCTATAGTATGAGAGGGCCAGGGAGGGGGAATAAGGAGAGACGGAAGCGCAGACAATTTCTCCATCCAGCTCATATTGTCTTGGATATAGACATATTGGGGGCTTTACCTGGCAGATGTGTTGGAATTTTTCTTTTCTTTGCTTATCTACAGCTCCAGAACTTTTCTTGCCTCCTTGATATCCCCTCCAATTATTCAAATCCTTGGAAGCCTTACTCCCCCAGCATGGCAGAGACTCCCAAACCATGATTCCAACTCCCATACCCTAGTGGGGAAGCTCTTACTTTCTCATCTCTTTCTTTCTCTTCAACTTTAACAGCTCTGAGAGGAAGCTATGTTGATGGTATCTTTCTCCGCTCTTTAATCTTCTAGGTTGTCAGGCCAAGGAAGTAGTTGAATCTATTCTATATACCTTATGTTTCCATGTCTCTTCAGAAGCAAAAAGGCTGTTTAGTAGTTTAGAGCCACAGACCTGCTTTATGATTAAGTTTGCTCATCCAGTGCATTCAAATACTTAGGACCTTGGAGGGCAATAGTCATTCACCACTACAGATCATTGAAACATATTGCAAGAAATCTCATTCTTCCAGGCTCATGAGAGATTCTGAGCTTCTTCCTCTTCTCTAAGATCCTTTCCCTTCCCACTGACCTGGCCCCAACCTTATCCATTGTCAATTGCCTTTTCTATGTCGGCTTGCACAGGGACTCCGAAGCATTTCAGCTTTCCTGATACATCCTTTCCTGGCTTGAATGAACTGCCCTTTTTTGCAGATTTATTTTGATGCTTGAGATGATTGTCCACATTGTGATTTTTAAATTTGAAAAATTCTCTTCTGTTCTTAGGAGTAAAGTGGTATTTGGAAATCTGACAAATAAATAGACTCAAGTTTCCTCTTCCTATCAGAAGAAGGAGGGAGAAATTTCTTCCTTCTCATGTTTCTATAATTTTTTTGTGCAAAAAGGAAGTCAAGGCTTTACTTGTTCTGCCTGCTACCCTCTTCCCTGTTTGGTGAGGGCAGTTAGCTAGTGATTCGTGGCCGAACAAGGACTGCCCCACTGTTGAGAAAATTAAGGTCAAACTCAACCTTCCAATTTTAGAATCAAGTGGCTTTTAAATTTCAAAAGATATATGCCATTTATTTCAAGAGTGATGTGTTATTTAGTACTTGGCCTAAACTGGGCCAACCTATTGGAGCATTTTGTGATAATCGTGCTACCTGGGGCACCAGAATTGCTGCTGGATCTTGTTAAAATGGCTGCTTGTTTCTCCTTGGGGATTGTGAAAATATAAAAAGAAAATCATCATAGCTAGGAAAATGTGCTTTATTATTCAGAAAGCACTGCTGTTAGCTTCTGTGGGAGTGTTTCCCAGGGAGTCTCAATTATTGATGGCTAAATTCTCATTACTTAATGGAAGTTGAAATTTAAAGGGAAACAAGAGGGAACTTTCCTTGCTAATTGGTAATACACATTGTCTTACCCACATCCATAGAAGAGGATACTCGCTTGGGAGAAAAGAGGGATCAGAGAGAATGGAAAGAGACAAAGGAAAGGGGAGGCAGGAGAGGAGAGTATGAGTGGACTTCATGTCTGGAATCCTGAGAGATCGCTCCTAGTTGTAGTTAGAATGTAACACCACTTGTCTCTTCCATGTATAAGTATATAACAGGGAGAAAAAACATTGTGGAAAAAGTCACTGTTGTCCTTCTATAAGGTTGCTTCTGTTTATAGGAGTGCCCCCTTTGTTCTTCTGGACTCCTTGATAAGCTTGAACATGAAAAGGTAGCTTAAGAACTGAGTTTGAGGGCAGGAGTTGAAGAACACTGCTTTGTATTCCATAATATATTGAGGAGCTTTTAGAGTTGGGAATGTGAAGTAAGGATCTTGGAGAGACAAAGTGTGGAAGA